>NC_074670.1:20918459-20920959 GCF_029448725.1 Salvelinus fontinalis | reverse complement strand
TTCACTTCACTGCTGTGGAGAGGTCCCTTTCCAATTGGTTGAGAACAGTTTCAGGCAGGGCTAATTGGCTGATTGATTGCCCAATAAGATTTCATGGTTTAAGGCTCTCTCTCTCTCTAGCATTTTATTAGTCCCTCTATTGAGGAGTTGTTTCTCTACCCAGTGATGTTAAACCCAGACATTCAGGGGAACTCTGGGGGAAGTTAAAGTGCCCTAGGATCTCTAATGCTTCTCTATGAGTCACACAGACCAACTCACAGCTGTACTTCCTCAGGCTTCACCCAACCATCTTTGGCATTTTAGAAAAGCACTATAAACATCCTGTGTATTGTTATTATTCACTCTATAGAAGATTTATAAAAACATCTTTGCTTCAATGATGAGCGTGTAATGATGGGGCGGTGAGTCGGAAGCAGGTGAAACGTTTTAATAAAACAATAAAACCAAGAACATGACACTGATATACAAGAACAATACCAACTGGTGAGTGAACACAGGAGAGTGACATATAAAGGGGAGGAAATGATGAAGGTAATGGAGTCCAGGTGTGAATCATAATGATACACAGGTGCGCGTAATGATGAGTGCCAGGTGTGCGTAATAATGAATCCCAGAACCAGTGGTTAGTACTCTGGCGACGTCAAAATGCCGGAGGGGAGGAGCAGACGTGACAGAGCGTATCACTCCCCATCCTGTGGTGTCTATCTGTTGGGGTGGAGTTGACTGTGAGTTGTAAAGAAAGTCTGCTCTGCTGCAGTAGGGATTTTGTAGGCTACACGATGACTCCATCCCTCCTATCTCCTCCGTCTGAAAGCCATACCAGAGTCCGCCGCAATTGACTCATCACGAGTAAACAGTAAGCTTCTAGAATCAAGAAAGTTAAGGCAATTTACGATCCTATTATTAACCTCTACAGAGTACCTAACCCGGATCCGGGAGCACCCCCCCCCCCCCCACACACTGATTAGCATCGCTAGCATAGCGTCACAATTAAATAGTAGCATCTAAATATCATTAAATCACAAGTCCAAGACACCCAATGAAAGACACAGATCTTGTGAATAAAACCACCATTTCAGATTTTTTAAATGTTTTACAGGGAAGACAAAATATGTAAATCTATTAGCTAAACACGTTAGCAAAAGACACCATTTTCTTACTCCAACAGTTTCTTACTCCATCAGGTGCTATCACCAATTCGGCTAAACTAAGATATTGATAGCCACAAACCAACAAACAAATTTATAAGATGACAGTCTGATAACATATTTATGGTATAGCATAGTTTTTTTTTTTTAAATGTGCATTTTTCAGGTATAAATCACAGTTCTACATTGCAGCTGCAATCTGATATAGTGCTGATGCAGCTAGAACAATTACAGAGACCAACGTTATATAACTAATTACTTGTCTTAAAACATTTCAGAAAAAATACACAGCGTACAGACATTGAAAGCCCAACATCTGGTGAATCCAAACAATATTTCAGATTTTTTAAATGTTTTATAGCGAAAACAAAATGTATCGCTAATTAGCATAACCAGGCCAGCCAAAACCAGCTGGACGCGCGCGACCAGTTCACATGCACGACAGATATATGAAATAACATCGTAAATTGGGTCTTACTATTGCTGGTCTTTCATCAGAATGTTGATCAAGGTGTCCTTAGTCCTGATGAGTCGTTCAATCCATTCACAATGGCAACCTCCCCTCTTCATTCAGCCTGGGTACTGGTCGACTGGCACGGTCAATTCCCAAAGTTAAAAAACTCAAAGAACGGAACACGGCAAAACTCCCGAAAAAATTCTAATAATCTGATTAAACTATATTGAAAAAACATACATTACGGTGATATGGTCACATGTAGCAAACAAACTTCGACACGGAGATAGTTTTCATCCATAACGTCAGCATAACAAAAGACAATGCCACCTCTGAAAACGCGCATCTCAGAAACCGGAAGTTGTCGGTCACGCTAAAGAAATAAGTCTTATTTCACGTCAGTACAAGATAAACAAAAAATTTCTCCTCTGACGTCTTCCAAACACCCATAGGAAGAAGTAGGAAGTGTCATTCGGGTCATAGGTGGCGTGACCATATATAGGCAGAGCTTTGAAGCGAGCATACACATCTTGCAATCTTTTTCAGGCTCAGGGAAAGTGCTGTGAAATGACCTGTGTTTGACTCAGAGACTCAATTGGAACGGTTTTAGAAACCATAGCTTATTTTCTATCCAATGCTATATGGTTATATGCATATAGTAACAGCAATAATTGAATAAGAGGCAGTTTAGTCTGTAGAGGCAATTATGCTAATGCGAAATAGCACCCCCTGTATTCTCAAGAAGTTAAGAACCAGAGCGTAAAAATAACAATATCAACCAAATTGCGGTTTGTCATTATTTATCCCGTGCTGCGCTTGCCTTACCTCTCCCATGCATGCTGCCGCTGTGCTCTGATTGAATTGCTGTTATTAGTTAAGACTCTAAATGTCTGTAATT
>NC_074670.1:20905959-20915959 GCF_029448725.1 Salvelinus fontinalis | reverse complement strand
TGGGTAAAAAGTTCTATAGCTGCACCATCGAGAGCATCCTGACCGGTTGCATCACCACCTGGTATGGTAACTGCTCGGCATCTGACCGTTAGGTGCTACAGATGGTAGTACGGCCCAGTACATCACTGGGGCCAAGCTTCCTACCCTCCAGGACCTATATACTAGGCGGTGTCAGAGGAAAGCCCAACAATGGTCAAAGACTCCAGTCACCGAAGTCATAGAATGTTTTCTCCGCTACCTTACGGTAAGCGGTACCGGAGCGCCAAATCTAGAACCAAAAGCTCCTTAACGTCTTCTACCCCCAAGCCATAAGACCGCTGAACAATTAATCAAATGCCCACCAGATTATTTACATTGACCCCCCCATTCGTTTTTTACACTACTGCTACTCGCTGTTAATTGTCTATGCATAGTCACTTCACCCCTACCTACATGTACAAATTACCTCAACTAACCTGTACCCCTGCAGGTTAGTTGCAGGCGTACAGTATATAGCCTCGTTATTGTTATTTTATTGTGTTACTTTTTCATTTTTTTTACTTTAGTTTATTTGGTAAATAAACTAAATATGGAACTGCACTGTTGGTTAAGGACTTGTAAGTACGCATGTTGTATTCGGCGCATGTGACAAGTAAAGTTTGATTTGATTGTATACTGTAGCATTAAGATTTCCCTTCAACTGGAACTAAGGGGCCTAGCTCAAACAATGAAAAACAGCCCCAGACCATTATTCCTCATCCACCAAACTTTACAGTTGGCACTATGCATCTGGGCAGGCACCATTCTCCGGGCATCCGCTAAACTCAGACTCGTCCGTCGGACTGCCAGATGGTGATGCGTGATTCATCACTCCAGAGAATGCCTTTCCAATGCTCCAGAGTCCAATGGTGATGATCTTTACACCACTCTAGCCGACGCTTGGCATTGCGCATGGTGATGTTAGTCTTGTGTGCGGTTGCTCGGCCATGGAAACCCATTTCTTGAAGCTCCCGATGAACGGTTCTTGTGCTGATGTTCCTTCCAGAAGAAGTTTGGATCTCGGTAGTGAGTGTTGCAATCGAGGACAGACAATTTTTATGCGCTATGTGTTTCAGCACTCGGCGGTCCCGTTCTGTGAGCTTGTGTGGCCTACCACTTCGCAGCTGAGCCATTGTTGCTCATAAACATTTCCACTTTTACAATAACAGCACTTACAGTTGACCGGGGCAGCTCAGCAGGGCAGGAATTAGTCAAACTGACTTGTTGGAAAGGTGACATCCTATGACGGTGCCACATCTTCAGTAAGGCCATTCTACTCTGAATGTTTGTCTATGGAGATTGCATTGCTGTGTGCTCGGTTTTATACACCTGTTGCTGAAATAGCCGAATCCACTAATTTGAAGGCGTGTCCACATACTTTTGTATATTTATGTATTTTTCATAAATAGGGTTTTTGTAGTATTAGTTGATTATTTTAAAGTTGTTCATCATAATTTCTAGTTTGACCACTTCTAACTATAAGAGTCCAACTTTGATTAGGCAGTAGTCCTATGTGTACCATGACTCACTATGCTCTTTTTCACTTTAGAAATGGTGCAGCTGATGTGAAAAGGCTTCTTCTCTGACACATTACATACATACAACACGAAGAATCACACCCTGGAACCAATCGTAGTAGTGCTCGCCAACAGATCACACCTCTTATAGCCTTGTTTCCCGTGTGGGATGGGCTCATCTCTGCCAATAGGTATTTAGTATGCCAGACATAAAGAACATTTACTTGAAACAGAATTTGATGTTGACTTTTATTTACTACAGTTGCGAGAAAGAATGAGTTGCCGATCGGATTGAATTAAAAGGTACAAATCCACACACGCTCTGTCGGGCTCCCCGAGGATCAAAGGAGTCGAGAGAGAGAGAGACACGAGATACACGAGACACGAGAGATGAGAGAGAGAGAGAGAGAGACACGAGAGATGAGAGAGAGAGAGAGAGAGAGAGAGACACGAGAGATGAGAGAGAGACAGAGACAGAGACAGAGAGAGAGAGAGAGAGAGAGAGAATGAATCAGCTTTGTTTGCATTATATAATAAACCATTTTCCCCATATAGCGGAATCTGATTTTTCACAGTGCTTATCAAGGCCCCAAGGACAAGGAGTCGTTACTAAGGTAACAGGTAAAGGGGATCTAAATAAATTAATAGACCAGTCAACTTTTCAATCTCTTCATACACTCTTCATAGCTATTCAAGGTACATACATTCAAGCAACTATTTATCTTCACTAATTGACTTTGAAATCAGAATGATTTAAAATATATTTCATAAACAGCATATTGGTTGTATTATTTGGCTATCACTATTTCTAGTTTGACCATTTCAGATTCTTAGAGTTAAACTTTGATTAAGCAGTGAGCCTATGGGAAGTCTTCCATGACTCTACATGACACGTAGAGAGCACTGAGTGGGTTCTCTTGTTCTTTGCTCTAGGCGGTAGCCTTGTAGCATACTGTCCCAATCATTATACAACTAAAATAAATGCTCAAATGAGTCAGCATCATTGGGACACATTATTTTCATTGGGACACATAATCCATTTTAGAAGAATCAAGGTGATTTTGCATTCAAGGGTGAGTGACTCTCCAGATCAGCAGTATGAAATACAGAAGTACTTTAATGAGGTTTGCTATACAGAGATAGCTAGCTAGTCCTTTTTGATTTTCTTTCCTCCCTCACTGTTTGAAATGAAAGATGCTTCTAGTTCTCCATCTGCGGGGGATCACAACACGAGACAGGATCAGGAGGTGGGGTGTCATGTAGCAGGTGGCTAGCGTGTAGCTAGCGTGTAAAGTTGTTAGACACTTTCTGTGGTTCTGATCTCAGCCACCCCCCCCCCCCTCCCTCACACACACACACACACACACACACACAAAGCGTGTCTGCACAAACACATGCGCACGCAGGCACGCATACACGGACACTGTGTTTATACGATTAATTGGGATTAAAGCTCTGTTATCCGCTCATAATTCAATTTCCAGTGAAGAACATTTCCACAGAATGTATTCAGGACCACATTGAAAATAATATAACCATGGTGAAAAACAAGTGTTGTGTAATACTTTCATTTGTTGTCCTATGGACAGACAGGCAGACTAATAAAACAGTGTTGGGTGTTAATGGGTCCACTGCCTGTTTATGATAATTACACTCCTTCACAGTTGACAGAAGGTGAGAGGTTATACGCTGCTAACGGGCTGACAATAGCTACATTGTGCTCATTGTGCTAGATAATACATATTCCAATGAAAAACATGGCAGCACTGAGAAAGAGGCCTATTCAGAGAGAGGAGATTACAGTTTATGTCTAACAGTGGGAGGGGGGCTAAAGGCCTGTCCATGTCATTACAAACGACTTAAATAGCATACTGGAGCATTCATGTATGTTACAATTGATGTCCTCATGGGTGAATGATTTACATTGGTAATTATTGTTGACTGCTCGTTAGCCCCTATCTTTGTTGTATGAGAGGTTGTGGTTCTGCCAGAAACACAACAGAGGGCCACCATTGTTCCTGTTCCCAAGAAAGCTAAGGTATCTGAGCTAAACGACTATCGCCCCACAGCACTCACTTTCGTCATCATGAAGTGATTTGAGAGACTAGTCAAGGATCATATCACCTCCACCCTACCTGACACCCTACACCCACTCCAATTTGCTTACCGCCCCAATAGGTCCACAGACGATGCAATCGCAACCACACTGCACACTGCCCTAACCCATCTGGACAAGAGGAATACCTATGTAAGAATGCTGTTCATCGACTACAGCTCAGCATTTAATACCATAGTACCCTCCAAACTCATTAAGCTCGAGATGGGTCTGGGTCTCAACCCCGCCCTGTGCAACTGGGTCCTGGACTTTCTGACGGGACGCCCCCAGGTGGTGAGGGTAGGAAACAACATCTCCACCCCACTGATCCTCAACACTGGGGCCCCACAAGGGTGCGTTCTCAGCCCTCTCCTGTACTCCCTGTTCACCCAGGACTGCGTGACCATGCACGCCTCCAACTTAATCATCAAGTTTGCAGATGACACTACAGTAGTAGGCTTGATTACCAACAACGACGAGACGGCCTACAGGGAGGAGGTGAGGGCCCTTGGAGTGTGGTGTCAGGAAAATAACCTCACACTCAACGTCAGCAAAACAAAGGAGATGATCGTGGACTTCAGGAAACAGCAGAGGGATCACCCCCCTATCCACATCGACGGGACAGTAGTAGAGAAGGTGGAAAGTTTTAAGTTCACATCACGGACAAACTGAAATGGTCCACCCACACAGACAGCGTGGTGAAGAAGGCGCAACAGCGCCTCTTCAACCTCAGGAGGCTGAGGAAATTTGGCTTGTCACCAAAAACACTCACAAACTTTTACAGATGCACAATCGAGGGCATCCTGTCGGGCTGTATCACCGCCTGGTACGGCAACTGCTCCGCCCCAACTGTAAGGCTCACCAGAGGGTAGTGAGGTCTGCACAACGCATCACCGGGGGCAAACTACCTGCCCTCCAGGACACCTACACCACCCGATGTCACAGGAAGGCCAAAAAGACCATCAAGGACAACAACCACCCGAGCCACTGCCTGTTCACCCCGCTATCATCCAGAAGGGTGCATCAAAGCTGGGACCGAGAGACTGAAAAACAGCTTCTATCTCAAGGCCATCAGACTGTTAAACAGTCATCACTAACATTGAGTGGCTGCTGCCAACATACTGGCTCAAATCTCTAGCCACTTTGATAATTAAAAATTGGATGCAATAAATGTATCACTAGTCACTTTAAACAATGCCACTTTATATAATGTTTACATACCCTACATTACTCATCTCATATGTATATACTGTACTCTATACCATCTACTGCATCTTGCCTATGCCGTTCGGCCATCGCTCATCCATATATTTATATGTACATATTCTTATTCATTCCTTTACCCTTGTGTGTAAAAGGTAGTTATTGTGAAATTGTTGGATTACTTGTTAGATATTACTGCATGGTCAGAACTAGACGCACAAGCATTTCGCTACACTCGCATTAACATCTGCTAACCATGTGTATGTGACCAATAACATTTGATTTGATTTGATTTGAATCTTTTACTGCAGTGGGCTAAATCAGGGTTACTCAGAGTGTTTCTTAGTAGTCTTAAACTAACCTACTTTGAATCGAAAGTATACATCTCACACACATTGTTATGGGGTTAAAAAAAGAAACCTGTACCATGTCACGTTTAGAGTTGAAATGTATAATTGTTTTTGTTTGCGTCACAATAATACACTTTAAGTACATCACAGAAGACTGAAATGTAACAAAACCGCTTGACATAGAAACACCAGATTTCCGGCTGTTAAAACTTCTCATGGATAGGGGGCAGCATTTTCACGTTTGGATGAAAGCGTGCCCAGAGTAAACGGCCTGCTACTCAGTCCCAGTTGCTAATATATGCATATTATTAGTAGATTTGGATAGAAAAACTCTGAAGTTTCTAAAACTGTTTAAATGATGTCTGTGGGAAAAACACAACTCATATGGCAGGCAAAATCCAACCAGGAAGTGGGAAATCTGAGGTTGGTCATTTTTCAACTCATTCCCTATTGAAGATACAGTGGGATATGGGTCATGTTGCACTTCCTAAGGCTTCCACTAGATGTCAACAGTCAGTAGATCCTTGTGTGATGCCTCTACTGTGAAGTGGGGCCGAATGAGAGGGGGATGAGTCAGAGGTCTGGCAGAATGCTTTAAGCTCGTGACGCTCTTTCACGTGAGAGCGAGCTCTGTTCCATTTGCTTTTCTGAAGACAAAGGAATTCTCCGGTTGGAGCATTATTGAAGATTGATGTTAAAAACATCCTAAAGATTCATTCTATACTTCGTTTGATATGTTTCTACGACCTGTAATATAACCTTTTGGACTTTTCGTCCGTACTTTCCGCTGGACTTGCACGCGCATTGTTGGTTTTAGATATGTTTACCAAACACACTAACAAAAGAAGGTAGTTGGACATAAATTATGAACTTTATGGAACAAATCAAACATTTATTGTGGAACTGGGATTCCTGGGAGTGCATTCTGACGAAGATCATCAAAGGTAAGTGAATATTTATAATGTTATTTCTGACTTATGTTGACTCCAACATGGCGGATATCTTCTTGGGTTGTGTTGGTCTCTGAGCGCCGTACTCAGATTATTGCATGGTTTGCTTTTTCCGTAAAGTCTTTTTTAAATCTGACACAGCGGTTGCATTAAGGAGAAGCATATCTTTAAATCTGTGAATAACACTTGTATCTTTTATCAATGTTTATTATGAGTATTTCTGTGATTTGATGTGGCTCTGTGCAAATTCACGGGATGTTTTGGAGGCAAAGCCAAATGTAAACTGAGGTTTTTGGATATAAATATGATCTTGATCGAACAAAACATACATGTATTGTGTAACATGTTGTCCCGTGAGTGTCATCTGATGAAGAATATCAAAGGTTAGTGATTCATTTGATCAATATTTCAGCTTTTTGTGACTCCTTTCTTTGGTTGGAAAATCTCTGTATGCTTTCTGTGACTAGTTGCTGACCTAACATAATGATATGTTCTGCTTTCGCCGAAAAGCTTTTTTGAAATCGGACACTGTGGTTGGATTAACGAGAATTTTATCATTAAAATGGTGTCTAATATTTGTATGTTTGAGAAAATTGAATTATGAGATTTCTGTTGATTGAATTTGGCGCCCTGCAATTTCATTGGCTGTTGGCGAGGGGTTCCGCTAGTGGAAAAAAAAATATATTGATACCCTACAGTGTAGAAGTTTGGGGTCACTTAGAAATGTCTTTGTTTTTGAAAGAAAAGCTAAAAAAATTGTCCATTAAAATAACATCAAATGAATCAGCAATGCAGTGTAGACATTGTTAATGTTGTAAATGACTATTGTCGCTGGAAACGACAGATTTGATATGGAAGATTTACATAGGAGTACAGAGGCCCATTATCAGCAACCATCACTCCTGTGTTCCAATGGCACACTGTGTTAGCTAATCCAAGTTTATAATTTTAAAATGCTAATTGATCATTAGAAAACCCTTTTGCAATTATGTTAACACAGCTGAAAACTGATGTTCTGATTAAAGAAGCAATACAACTGGCCTTCTTTAGACTAGTTGAGTATCTGGAGCAGCCTTCATTTCTCAGAACAAGAATAGACTGACGAGTTTCAGAAGAAAGTTATTTGTTTCTGGCCCTTTTGATCCTGTAATCGAACCCACAAATGCTGATGCTTTTTTTGGAAAATGTGCTTTTCTTTCAAAAACAAGGACATTTATAAGTGACCCAAACTTTTGAACAGTAGTGTATAACTTAATAACATTCCACACGAGGCCACTAGTCATTTGACTGCATGAAAGGGCTACAGCAGGGTATTTACTTTAAACGTAAAATGTTTAGTTCTCTGTTAGGTTTATAGAAGCTTTTCAGTCACCTTTGTCAGTGTCCTCTCTCTCTCTCTCTCTCTCTCTCTCTCTCTTGCTCGCTCTCTCTCTCTCTCGCTCTCTCTCTCTCTCTTTGTCTCTCTCTCTCTCCTTCTCTCTCTCTCCTTGTCTCTCTCTCTCCTTCTCTCTCTCTCTCTCTCGTCTAGATGTTCTTAATTGGTTTACTAAATCTTCCCCCCTTTCAAATACTTTTTGAGTGCACTGCACAGAGGCCGTGTCCGCTTCAAAGTTAAACTTCAGGTGGCTTTGCCAGACTACCCATCATGCATCGCACCTTTATGCCCTTGAACAACCTCTTTTTTTTAGCTGGCTCCTCACCACTCCTCTGACTAGGTTACAAACAGAGAGAGGAGGAGAGAGGAGAGCTGCTGATAAGGTCTATGGATAGATAGAGAGGGTGGGAATGTTTAAAAGGACCAATAATGGAGACAGGAGAGAAAGGGAAAGCTAGTGAGGAAGACAGACCGTGATGGGGGGGAGAGAAAGAGAGAGAGAGAAAACAAGACAGAAAGAGGGGGAGAAAGAGAGAGAAAAAGATCTCTTTGAGTTGGATAGCAGATCATTAGGCTAGTCGGCTATATTATTGATCCCTTTCAATTCCCTGACCGAAGATGGTTGTAGTGGTCAGAGAATAATCACACCAAACCAAAGCAATCAGTTATATCACTCGACATGTACAGTGCATTCGGGAAGTATTGAGACCCATTGACTTTTTCCAATTTTTTTATATTACAACCCTTATTCTAAAATTGATTCAATTGTAAATAAATATATATATATATATGTAAATCATCAATCTACACCAATAACCCATAATGACAAAGCAAAACTGTTTATTTTTGTATTTTTCCTAAGGAAAAAAAAATGAAATATGACATTTACGTAAGTTTTCAGACCCTTTACTCAGTACTTTGTTGAAGAACCTTTGGCGTTTGGAAATTGCTTGCAAGGATGAACCAGACTTGTGGAGGCCTTGGCTGATTTCTTTTGATTTTCCCATGAGGTTAAGCAAAGAGGCACTGAGTTTGAAGGTCGGCCTTGAAATACATCCACAGGTACACCTCCAATTGACTCAAATGTTGTCAATTAGCCTATCAGAAGCGTCTAAAGCCATGACATCCTTTTCTGGAATTTTCCAAGCTGTTTAAAGGCACAGTCAACTAAGTGTATGTAAACTTCTGACCCACTGGAATTGTGATACAGTGAATTATAAGTTAAATAATCTGTCTGTAAACAATTGTTGGAAAAATACTTGTGTCATGCACAAAGGACGAGTTTTACTGACTCCAACCTCCAAACTTCTGACTTCAACTGTAAGTAACAATACTTTA
The DNA here is from genome assembly GCF_029448725.1 of Salvelinus fontinalis. NCBI lineage: Eukaryota > Metazoa > Chordata > Actinopteri > Salmoniformes > Salmonidae > Salvelinus > Salvelinus fontinalis. Next base: position 20,907,113 of record NC_074670.1, on the reverse strand, counting down.
AAGCTCTACTTAAGTAGTTTTCTTTTGTATCTGTACTTTACTTTACTATTTATATTCTTGACAAGTTTTACTTTCGCTTCACTATACTCCTAAAGAAAATAATACTAGTACTCGTTACATTTTGAATGCTTAGCAGACAGTAAAATGACCCAATTCACGCACCTGTTGAATCCCCTGCTTCTGATTTGGTGGACTCATTAAACACAAAATCTTAATTTGTAAATGATGTCTGCGTGTTGTAGTGTGCCCTTGGCTATCCGTAAATAATATTTAAAAAATAATTGTGCTGTCTGCATAATATAAGCTATTTTAAATGATTTACACTTTTACTTGTACTTTTGATACTGAAGTATATTTTTGCAGTTACATTTACTTTTGATACTTACATATATTTTAAACCAAATACTTTTCGACTTTTACTCAAGCAGTATTTTACTGGGTGACTTTCACTTTTACTTGAGTCATTTTCTAGTAAGGTATCTTTACTTTACTCAAGTATGACAATTGGGTATTTTTCCACCACTGACCAATAGATGCTACTACATGTGTTAGCATCTCCTTGTTCTCATCAAATCTCTGAACCAGTAAAATGTGTGAAAGCTGCTTGAGATCCGACATGATTTTGTTTGTATCGTGGCATGCCACAATTATATGGTAAACAACACCTGTTTGATAATATATTCTCTGCCTGATTTTACTAAGAGAGATGGGGGTAGAGGGGAGAGAGGGATGGAAAGAGAGAGAGAGAGGTGAGAGAAAGATATAGAGCGAGAGAGATATATAGTGGAGAAAGCAAGAAAGAGGGTGAGTGGGGTAGATAAAAAGAGAGAGAGGCAGCGAACGAGAAAGGGAGGGGAAGAGAGCGAAGAGGAAGAGAGGATCCAGAGAGTGAAAGAGGACATTAGTCATCTCCCCAGCTGTTAGTACTAACAAAGAGGATGTGCTGGCTCCTGTTCTTTTGTCAGTTCATCAGCATCTCTGATCTTATTTACAAAGCATCTGGTGGGGACAGGCCTCCAGCCAGCATGTTCAGCCTTAGAGGAGAGGAGGGGAGGACCGAGTCAGAGATATGGAGGATTATCTCTTATTATGGTCATGCTTCCATCACTTCGTGCACATTGTACCACATTTCTGAGACTGCATGCCATTACTCC
>NC_074670.1:20773131-20905141 GCF_029448725.1 Salvelinus fontinalis | reverse complement strand
GCAGCCAATGCTCAATATCTGACCCCATTAAATAACACTGCATCTCCCTCAACTGTGGTACACTGGACCGACGGCCATGTTTGTTTTGATCATGCGGAGCCTGGAGGGAGAGGGATCCCAGGGATTTGACACACACAGGGCCCAATTCCTGTGAGGTGATTGGAGCGTTGGCCGTTATGTAGATGTAGACCCACCTATCTCTAGACAGCAAAGGATGCACCCCAAATGGCACCCTATTTCCTAGATACATGTAGTGCACTACTTTTGACCAGAGCCCTAACGTAGTGCACTATATAGGGAATAGGGTGGCATTTGGGACTCATAAATACTGTAGGCAGGCAGGATCTGTGGTGGACAAAACAGACAGTAATTGGCCTGGACAACCCTTCACAGGAGTCTACACTAGCTCGGCTCTCCAGGACATGGTGAATTGAGCTGAAGAAGCTGAACATTTCCAATCAAATGGAGTTGAAGGAAATCACTGGTGCTCTCTGACTAATGCTTAGTGTCATAGAACTAGAGTAGTGTAGATGAACCTGGATACATTCAGTTGAAATAGGACCTAGACATGAGCTACATTAAGTGATCTAAATCGTATTGCATCACGTCATTTGGTCTTAAATGACATGGAACAGATAAAGACAGCCTATCTTGTATAACTACAGATGATGTCCTGTTTAATATCAGAAAGAGTTCTTTATACATTATAGTGGCTGGGACCAAACCACCTCATTCAATCCAGATTGATGTATGACAACCTTGATGGGGACAAACAGGATATTTCATTGTGAAATGATGTTGTTGACCTTGCTGTGAGTGTTTAGCATGTACCTGTGTCACAATGGAGCCGCAGATTGATCAACCACACAGAGGTTTAACCTCACATAGAGAGACCGGATTGGTTGGGATGTTTCGGATAAGCCTTGGGCCCAATTGAAAGGTCAAGCTCAACATACTGTATTAACATGAAGAAGGACTCGCACTCTGAGCCATGGCGGATGGATACGTATGGATGGAATATGAGTGATGAGGCTGTGGAAGAATGTAGATAAAAAAGTAGAACCCCTGATTCAGTGTTGTGAAGTTGTGAAGAAGGTTGTGAAGAAATAGGGTTATTATGAAATAACAACTAAATATGATTCTCTCAGATCAGAGACACAATATAACATGTGGATGTCTGTGTTCTTATGAGTATGGCGATTGGTTGAACGTTATCTTGTTTTCTGGGAACAACTTCTTCCATCGCTCAAGCCCTCTCTCCTCCACCCTGACACTCCTCTGCCCCAGTGGCTGTGGTTGATAGGACCATCCATCCTCTAAATGGGGTGGGGGTGTAGAGGGAGGGGGGGTTGCCTTAGTTTAGGTTCAACGTCAGACAAGGAAAGGATGTATGTGAGATGGAGGGATAGAAAGAGCGTATAAAAGGGGAGGGGGGTTGTGAAGGAGAGAGTGTGTGGAGGAGCGAGAGAGACGGAGAAGGAGAGAGGGAGAGAGAGACGGAGAGGGAGAGAGAGCAAGAGTTAGAAAGGCTCTAAATTTCCTCCTAAGTGCCGTGGGACGGACTCTGTGATGTGTAAAGGCCTTGTTTTCTTAATTTGATTGGCTCTAAACGCTTCCTGCGTCTCTGACTTACAGCCTATCCTTCTTCCCTTTAATGTTGTCTGTTGACAGAAAGCTGATCTGGCAGTGGCTCCCCTGGCCATCACCTACGTGAGGGAGAAGGTCATCGACTTCTCCAAGCCCTTCATGACACTGGGGATAAGTATCCTCTACCGCAAGCCCAACGGAACCAACCCTGGGGTCTTCTCCTTTCTCAACCCCCTCTCACCCGATATCTGGATGTATATTCTGCTGGCTTACTTGGGTGTCAGTTGTGTGCTGTTTGTCATAGCCAGGTAACACGTTAGTTCCAGTAATCAATCAATCAATCAATCAAATGTATTTATAAAGCCCTTCTTACATCAGCTGATGTCACAAAGTGCTGTACAGAAACCCAGCCTAAAACTAAATCACTGCTAATTCATTCACATACTAGTATATGCTAACGTCTTAATTATTTAACCTTGCCCCATCTGACTAACAAGATAGTCTCTCGGTGATTATGTTACAATCTTGACACTAAGTGGACAAAATCAGCTCACTACCTACTACCAATACCTACTCACTCAGATGACACAGACTTTATAGCTAGCCCCATACTGAAACATTCAGAAACACATTCACTCAAACTTTTAATAATGCAACCAACTTTGAAGAACAAGGTACACAGATAAAAGTATATATATCTGAGGAAAGTAGATGTTCCAGCACACAAAGACACTTCCCTTCCAGCCTTCTCTCCCAGTATAATGGAGGGAGGGCTGAGTGTTACCTATCGGCAGGCAGGCAGCTGCTGTTAAGTGATTCCTGGGCAGTCTCTGTGTCTCCACACATCACTGCTGTTCCCTGGTCTGCCACAACTATCTGCTGCTCAGGAGATAATGCACACAAACACAAACCTTACGATCAGAGACGTTAAACCAGCCGTTTCAGGACTGTGTGTGTGCAGTATGTGTGTATGTACAGTACCAGTCAAAAGTTTTGACTCACCTACTCATTCCAGGGTTTTTCTTTATTTTTTACTATTTTCTACATCGTGAAGACATAAAAACAATGAAATAACACATATGGAATCATGTAGTAACCAAAAAGGTGTTAAACAAATCAAAATATATTTATAATTGAGATTCTTTAAAGTAGCCACCCTTTGACTTGATGACAGCTTTGCACACTCTTGGCATTCTCTCAACCAGCTTCACCTGGAATGCTTTTCCAACATATGCTAAGCACTTGTTGGTTGCTTTTCCGTCACTCTGCGGTCTAACTCATCCCAAACCATCTCAATTGGGTTGAGGTTGGGTGCTTGTGGAGGCCAGGTCATCTGATGCAGCACTCCATCATATCTATATATATATTGAATGAGAAGGTGTGTCCAAACATTTGATTGGTAATGTGTGTGTGTGTGTGTGTGTGTGTGTGTGTGTGTGTGTGTGTGTGTGTGCTCGTTGGTGTGAATGGCTGCTGCCCCCATTTCCCTGTTGTCTCCAGTGTCTCAAAGTCACTACTGTCTTTTCTGGGGGTTTTTCTCCACCTTGCCTCAAACATACCAAGTGATAGAATCTACATAGGAATAATATCAGCTCAGTAAGAACCTGCTAGTTATGACAGTGACTTAGAAAAAGGACAGAGTTGACAATTGAAAAAGCTTGATCATTTGTAAGGTTGATCACGTGTTTGCCCATTATAGGGTTTTTGTAGGAATATTGGAGAAGCGAAGAGAGGGAATGAAGAGTGAGGCTTTTATGTTAGATCTTGAGGTAAGCTAGTGTGTGTTAGAACTTGAGGTCAGATGGTGTGTGTTAGAACTTGAGGTCAGAAGGTGTGTGTTAGATCTTGAGTTCAGCTGGTGTGTGTTAGATCTTGAGGTCAGATGGTGTGTGTTAGATCTTGAGGTAAGCTAGTGTGTGTTAGAACTTGAGGTCAGATGGTGTGTGTTAGATCTTGAGTTCAGCTGGTGTGTGTTAGAACTTGAGGTCAGATGGTGTGTGTTAGATCTTGAGGTCAGATGGTGTGTGTTAGATCTTGAGGTCAGATGGTGTGTGTTAGATCTTGAGGTCAGCTGGTGTGTGTTAGATCTTGAGGTCAGCTGGTGTGTGCTAGAACATGAGGTGAGCGGGTGTGTGTTAAAATTGTAAGTAAATTGCTGTGTGTGTTAGAACTTTAAGTAAGCTGGTGTGTGTTAGCTCTTGAAGTACGCTGGTGTGTGTTAGATCTTGAGGTCAGCTGGTGTGTGTTAGAACTTGAGGTCAGATGGTGTGTGTTAGAACTTGAGGTCAGATGGTGTGTGTTAGATCTTGAGGTTAGCTGGTGTGTGTTAGAACTTGAGGTCAGATGGTGTGTGTTAGAACTTGAGATAAGCTGGTGTGTGTTAGAACTTGAGGTCAGATGGTGTGTGTTAGATCTTGAGGTCAGATGGTGTGTGTTAGATCTTGAGGTCAACTGGTGTGTGTTAGAACATGAGGTGAGCGGGTGTGTGTTAAAATTTTAAGTAAATTGCTGTGTGTGTTAGAACTTTAAGTAAGCTGGTGTGTGTTAGATCTTGAGGTCAGCTGGTGTGTGTTAGAACTTGAGGTTAGCTGGTGTGTGTTAGATCTTGAGGTCAGCTGGTGTGTGTTAGAACATGAGGTGAGCTGGTGTGTGTTAGATCTTTAAGTAAGCTGGTGTGTGTTAGAAGTTTAAGTAAGCTGGTGTGTGTTAGATCTTGAAGTACGCTGGTGTGTGTTAGATCTTGAGGTCAGCTGGTGTGTGTTAGAACTTGAAGTCAGATGGTGTGTGTTAGATCTTGAGGTCAGATGGTGTGTGTTAGATCTTGAGGTCAGATGGTGTGTGTTAGATCTTGAGGTCAGCTGGTGTGTGTTAGAACTTGAGGTCAGCTGGTATGTGTGTTAGAAGTTTAGGTCAGATGGTGTGTGTTAGAAGTTTAGGTCAGATGGTGTGTGTTAGAACTTGAGGTCAGATGGTGTGTGTTAGATCTTGAGGTCAGATGGTGTGTGTTAGATCTTGAGGTTAGCTGGTGTGTGTTAGAAGTTTAGGTCAGATGGTGTGTGTTAGAACATGAGGTCAGATGGTGTGTGTTAGATCTTGAGGTCAGATGGTGTGTGTTAGAACTTGAGGTCAGATGGTGTGTGTTAGATCTTGAGGTTAGCTGGTGTGTGTTAGAAGTTTAGGTCAGATGGTGTGTGTTAGAACCTGAGGTCAGATGGTGTGTGTTAGAACATGAGGTGAGCGGGTGTGTGTTAAAATTTTAAGTAAATTGTTGTGTGTGTTAGAACTTTAAGTAAGCTGGTGTGTGTTAGATCTTGGGGTCAGCTGGTGTGTGTTAGAACTTGAGGTCAGATGGTGTGTGTTAGAACTTGAGGTCAGATGGTGTGTGTTAGAACTTGAGGTCAGATGGTGTGTGTTAGAACATGAGGTGAGCGGGTGTGTGTTAAAATTTTAAGTAAATTGCTGTGTGTGTTAGAACTTTAAGTAAGCTGGTGTGTGTTAGATCTTGAGGTACGCTGGTGTGTGTTAGATCTTGAGGTCAGCTGGTGTGTGTTAGAACTTGAGGTCAGCTGGTGTGTGTTAGAACTTGAGGTCAGATGGTGTGTGTTAGAACTTGAGGTCAGCTGGTGTGTTAGATCTTGAGGTCAGCTGGTGTGTTAGATCTTGAGGTCAGCTGGTGTGTGTTAGAACTTGAGGTCAGCTGGTGTGTGTTAGAACTTGAGGTCAGCTGGTGTGTTAGAACTTGAGGTCAGCTGGTGGGTGTTAGAACTTGAGGTTAGCTGGTGTGTGTTAGAACTTGAGGTCAGCTGGTGTGTGTTAGAACTTGAGGTCAGCTGGTGTGTGTTAGAACTTGAGGTCAGATGGTGTGTGTTAGATCTTGAGGTAAGCTGGTGTGTGTTCGAGCTTGAGGTAAACGTGTGTGTCTGTTGTCAAACTCATCAGGATTAGTTGATTGGATAGATATCAGCATCTGACCCTGTGCACACGTTGAGTCAGCATATCCCTCGTATCCCTAATAACTGCCTGTGTCCGAAATGGCATCATATTTCCTGTATGATGCACTACTTTTGGCCTGGGCCCACTGGGCTTTGGTCAAAAGAAGTGCATTATATAGGGAATAGGGTGCCATTTCAGACAGAGTCACTGGTCCACTGGTGGAGAATAGGGTCAGTCCTGCAGGAACTTTAGCATAACGTTTACAGAGAACGCTAGCATTTTATTGAAATATTAAATCATGATGTAAGATTTAAATGTAATTTAGCTTTTCCATGTGATAAACTGTTTTGTGCAGACATTTCATTTTGATGGATACCATATTGGTTAGTATGATTTTTGACCAGTTGTAGTACATTTCGTTCTTATATTTTCATCTTGACCTTAGAGGCTGGATATTATTATTGAAATAAGAGCAATGGTATTGTGGATGGTGTAATGCTAAGCAAAGTACGTTTTTATGTTGGTAGTAGTTGTGTATCTTTTGTTTGGTTTGTTCAGGCTTAGTTCTCAGGCACTGGAAAGTAGTACAGAGTTTGACATTTTCACATATACATTTTATTAATTTAGCAGTCGCTCTTATCTAGAGCGGCTTACAGTTATTGTATTCATCTTATGATAGGTAGGTGGGACAACTACATATCACAGTCATAGTAAGTACGCTTTTCTTCAATAAAGTAACAAAGTCAGAGCTAGTAAGAGGGAAAAGAGTTAAGTGCCAGTGTTAGTTCACAAAATGCTTTTTGGTGTATGTGTGTGTGTGTGTGGGGGGGGGGACAGAGTACTCAGGTTGGGGGGTAGGGTTTGATCAGAGCCTGAAAGTAGAGAGGGGCAGGTCCTCTTGCTGCTCCATAGACAAGCACCATGGTCTTGTATCTCTCCCCTTGATCTGGTTGCTCTCACCTGACTAGGGCCGGCGTTTGAGGCACGCTGGAGAAGAACTACGAAGAAAAGTTGATGTTAACTCAAAAACTTTTGGGGAACGTAACTCTTTGAGTTGTACACCCAATAGTTTTACAGTTAATACATGTGTGTTTTCCAATGTTACTGGCGATATGATCACACAAGAGAATAAAACGCTGCAACTGTCATCTAAGTTGGTTCAGAATATGCACCTATCTTTTTAAATGATCACAGTAAGTAAGTGTTGTTGGGTAAGTGTTAAAATATCCCTTTCCCTCTGTTTAGACACTAGGCATGGTATGGCTTCAGTAGCATGCATGTACTGTACAGTGTAGTGGCACAAACCTCAGTCATTCTCTGGAAAGGTAACTAAGCTAACTGTACACATATATGTGTGTGTACACATTTTATCTATGTGTGTGTGTGTGTTTTTTGTGTGTGTGTGTGTGTGTGTGTGTGTGTGTGTGTGTGTGTGTGTGTGTGTGTGTGTGTGTGTGTGTGTGTGTGTGTGTGTGTGTGTGTGTGTGTGTGTGTGAATACTGTATGATGACATTATAAGGACTGGTTTAGGCTCCCCCTAGGCAAACTGATCTACATGGCATATTTAGAAACATTGTCAGGATACAGTGAGAAAACCACAACATTACTGTATTTACATGATTTAATAAGATACCCTTCTCATATCACCAACTGTTGTTGTTTTTGTTGTTGTTGTTGCTTGTGGTAGGTGTTCTTGTTGTTGTTTTCCTCTAATATCTTTCCTACACTGTTCCTTCTTCTTTTGTTATGTAGGTGATGAAATGAAACATCTGAAACAGTCTCTATTGTACATCCCACCACCTCCGCACCATCTCTGTGCATTATCGCCTTGTTACAGTTTGGGGAATCTAATTTCCTGCCTCCTTATCAAATGAATTTAAAAAAGATAAAACCTGCAGAGGAACGAATGAGCTCGCTTATCGTCAACAATTTATCCAAACATTTATGCAGGATTCTCTCTCTTTCTGTCGGCCAATCTTTTAATTATGTAGTCTCCTACTATTGTTACATCTTGTTGTCACATTCTTGGTGGATAGAAGACGGCCTCAATATTAGATAATCTCTCCTTCGTTTGTGTTACTGTGAAACAGAGTATATCATATGTTCAATACACAGTCTAACACCGTCTGCTTCGTTAACTGCAACATGTTACAACATGCTTGTGTAACAGGCACATTTCCCATCCCTTATTCCACATTTGTAGAAGGGGAATGGATGTAATGGAATTTCTATTAGACTCTTCTGCATTTCTCCTCCATTACTACATTTCTTCTCCATTACTACAATGAGTGTCTCCGTATGCTTTCAAAAGCCCCATGTAAAACAATTTGTCGGCCTCACAATGCTACAATACAGATATATATTTTTTATCATCCTGGAAATAGAAGCAAACAACAGCATTTGATTGAGGTTTGTGTATAGACAGATATATATACATTTATTTTTTCAAGCCGTATGGAATAGTCTACGGCAACAGCCCCATTCTAACGCTGTTGATTGCTTGGAAGGTTCATATAAAGCCTATAGAGATATATAGCCATGTCTTTTCCCCAGTCATTTAGAATTGAAGAGACCAGACCAGCAACAGCCCCTTTCTAGCCCTCTCTCTGTGTTCATTCTTCTCCCCTAACATTGGCGTTATCAGGCGTATCATCTGTTGAGTTTTCAGCAGGATGACCTTATAAAAAGATAAAAGCCTGCCATTGTTTCTTCTCTGCTGCTGAGTTCCCTTCTTGCCTGCCTGTCCATCCTCCCGCCCGTCTGTCTGTGGTTATCTCTCTCTCTCTCCTTCTCTCTCTCTCTCTCTCTCTCCCTCTTCCTCTCTCTCCGCTCAGCGGTGACCTTACTCAAAGTGTCTCCCTCTGCGGCTCTGATGACCTGAGATAACGTAAGGGCAGTGTAATTGGATCAAACTGACAGCTAACTGAACGGGATGGGGCTGGTGGAGCGGCCGCGCAGCTCCACCTTCAGTGGCAGGTTAAGCTGCTGCTAGTGGTTCTCCTCGTACGGTGACAGGAATGTTTTAGTATTCCCACCGCGGTGAGGTAACTCCCGCCTCTTACCCCACCCTCTCCTCAGGCCAGCTAAGGATGTAGGATGACAAGCTGGCTCATCCGTGTTCTCATCCGTGTTCCTGGCGTGGGGTAATTGGCTTTGCTCAGCGGGATCTCCACTAAGGGGGTCCAGCCGGGGGCACCAGTCACTAGTCACATACGTCTTGCCAAGGTCACAGTTCACATGAACTCAATTTGGAATTGCAAACTGACAAGCAAGCAAATCTGGGGCAAATTGAGTAGACAGATTGATTTAGGGCCAAGGATTGTGTTAAAGCAAGGAATGGTGGGATCTAAAGGACGTTCAGCGGTCTTGGAGCTGGACTAGAATACCCCCTTGAGTGTGACATGGGGGATAGGGAGCGTGCACTAACCACATTATAATGGCCAAGCCCATTATTCATGACATGGTGCATGTTCTGATGCTGTCATATTATCAATACTGTAATATGTCTTAATTCTATCACCAATATGTAGCAATATATAGCTGTCACCAATATGTAACTTTATATCTAAGCCACCAAAAAAAAGAAAATGATACCAACCTGACAAGTAGCCATGCTGGATTCTCTGCTGTTTAATTGTTTCTATGCAAAATCAGATTGTTTTCCCATTTGATATTCTTGTGGAATTTAGATTTTTTGGAATTTAAAAGTTTCTAGGGAGTCAAGTCCACAGAATACATGCATCAACTATTCAATGTGATTAGTCATATACTTCAACCAGGGAAAAAGAGGCGTGGCTTAAGATATTGCTCCTACGATTCCACAACTACAGCACAAACAAATGGGGTAGGGATGCCTAATTGTAGCCCAATCAACCTTTACTAATGTAATGTCACTTTTATTTAACGTGAATAAATGGGAAATCTCTTTGCTTGAGGAGTGAGCTGAGCTGAAGTTGGAGCAGAGCGGAGTGAGTGGGAGTGAGTACCGCACAGCACAGACAGACAGGCAGGCAGACAGGTAGGCAGACAGACAGTCAGGCAGACAGTCAGGCAGACAGACAGACAGTCAGGCAGGCATGATGGAAATGAATTATTTGATGTATAGAATTTTAATCCCATCTGTAGATTATAAGGATTATTAGAGCTTTTCTCAAGTGACATTTAAGTTATTTTCAGATCCCATTGATTAAATGCCTTTGATATGAGCATGTCAATGTGAGCAGTGTGTTTTGGGCTGACAAGTGGTGAGAAGACGTTCCACAGTCCCCAGGGCTGTTTAAATACTTCATCTGTCATCTAGTTGAGATGATACAGTTGAAGAGATAATAACAAAGCAGAGCTAAGTGACATATAAAGTGATGGTGTACGTCATCTTGCTGTTTGTCAGCTTTTGTTCAAATAACCGACATGTTACACTCTATAAGTGATGAATTGTCATAACAACAACTAAAATATATTAGCGTACAATAACAATTTCTAGTGTTACCTTGTAGGGCAATATATGTGGTACATTTTCCCAATATCAAGATGCCAAAGTATCACATATTGTTGTTGTGATCAATGACTAACTAACTTTTGTTTCTCTTCCCTGTCTCTCCAGGTAAGCCAAGTCAAGCCAGTATTGGTCTGTAACACTGTCTGTCTCTTCTATTAGTGCTGAACACAAGTGAAATAAACGTGTGTATGTGTGTGCTCTCTGTCGATTGCCACAGGTTTAGTCCCTACGAGTGGTATAACCCCCACCCCTGCAACCCCGACTCAGATGTAGTGGAAAACAATTTCACCCTGCTAAATAGTTTCTGGTTCGGAGTTGGAGCTCTCATGCAGCAAGGTAGACGCCTCTGCCTGCCCCCCGTTAGCACACATCCCACTATTTTCCTGGGGGTACAAACTTGCTCTTAACCAGGCCCACGACCATGCATGGGGGCCTCTGTGCATGTAGCTGGAAGCAGACTGACTGACTGGTTTGGTTGCGTCTGTCTGTCCACAGTGTGGTGTGGATTGGCTGGGTGGGATCTTGAGATTAAGAATGATGAGCGTGATTGGTTGGTTGATTGATTGACTGATTGGTGAATGAGGATAGGAGAGCCAGGTGTTTTCCTCCCTGTTCCTGCATGATCTCCCACCCTCTCCTATCTCCCATCTACTGTACCCCTCCTCTGTCCCCACCCCACCTGCCTCCCTCCCTTCCCCACAGGTTCCAGAACAGGTAAGTCCTATCCCCCATGTGCCAGAAGGTAAAGAGCTAGGTGCAGAGAGAGAATGAGAAGGAGAGTTAAAACAGTGTGCTGTCTCTTAGCCTGCCTCAGTCTGGTTTTGTTTCCTTCTGCCAAAGCGATGCCATATCTTCTCAACTAGTGTCTGCGTCTTTAGATTGAGAAAAGCAAAACAAAACAAAAGGAACTGCGGTCGGGCATCACATTAAATGAAATGGAAGGATTTCATTTAGACTTGTAATATCGACTGAGACTGCATGCCAAGACGAGATATGTTGCATTTTGTAATACATACTTGAAAGTTATGTTAGTTAAGGAAGCGTAGCGATGATAACAGTAAGGTCTGCAGCATGGTTAAAACAGCCTGGGTCTGCACTGCATTTGATCTGGACCATGGAATGGAACATAGAGGGGACTGACTTTCCTCAGTGAAGATCTGCCCAGATATGATTCTGACATTTTCTTTTTAAATCATTTTTTTCCTGGCCGTTGTTGATGGCTGGTTGCATGCAATGAATTAGCATGCAAGCCTTAATTTAAATGAAGTTGACTGAGTGATTATTTTGCAGGTATAATAATTTGTATACTGTGATTTGTAAGAGTAAGTTTTAAGAAAATATTACAAATGGAAATTGACAAAATGTTACGGTTAGAACTCTTGGGACTCTTATCCACCTTGTGCAGGTGGGTATAATGAAGTTACCCATTTGGGTAGGTTTTTGCACTCTGTATTAGTTTTAGGCAATTCTACATATTGCACAGGTTAAAGATGCATCATGGCTTGAGAAATGTTATCTTCTGTATGGGCCATATTAAATGTGTAATGGATATTCTAGAGCTTGCTGGAATGTTTTCATAAGCGTGTCAAGGGTCTGTCAGGGTATCTGATGTAGTAAAGTATGCTGTAGAATATACTGTACCTGTCAATGTAACGGTGTTTAGTCCTGTAGTTGAGAAGATGTGGCTGTAGGGCAGAAGGGTTTTGGGGGACGAGACTGAGACAGAGGAGCACACTGTGCCTGCCTGCATGGCGTCTCTGTGACGACCACGCTGGCCTACAATGTAGAGAGGCTCCCCTGCTCCCGCGGCTTGGCCCCGCCCCCAGAAAACTGTGGGATGTGCAGTTTGGACATGACGTTACCTTGGGTACATGACAGTCAGCCCCAACCAGATTCAGTTGCTTTGGCTCTGACGCGCTCCACTCCCGGGCGGTCGGTCGGTATGTCACATAGTATTGATTGGCCTCAACGGGGTAAGGTCTCTGAGCTGGTATACAGTGTTGTTCCACTGAACACAAAGCTGTCTCTGTTTTTCCTGGTCATGTCATGTGTCTTGCTACTGTGTCTTTTCTGAGTTTGTTTTCATATCGTTTGTCTTTTTTTCCTAATTTGAGTGCTTTGACCAATGAGCAGTGTGGGCTGCAAGGCATCCTGGGTAATGATGGTGTGGCTGTTGAATCATGTTACACTGTGTGCCTGGCTGGTGGGGGGCGTGGTGGTGGGAGTGAGGAGAATCAGGGAGTGAGAGGAGATATGGGAAGAGACATGTGAGAGTGGGGGGTGAGAGGATGTGAGGGTGGATGTGCGGAGCGGGTTGACTGCAGTGTGTCTCTCTTTGTTCCCCTCCACAGTGCTCTCTCTCTCTCTCGCTCTTTCTCTCTCTCTATCTCTCTCTATTTCTCTTTCTCTCTCTCTCTCTCTGGTGGACAGGGCTTTGGGCATGAATTCAGATGTTACTGGACGAGGCTGTCAGGTCTCTGCTCTCTCACTATATTTCTCCCTGAGTGACGGCTCACTGCCCGGACTGGGAGAAAGTTATAAGAGGCACTGCAGAGGCAGAGTGAGATGAGTGGGAGATTGAGTCTCACCTAAGGAGAGAAGTGGAGTTCTTATCCTCCTATCTTTCACACAGTTCATTGCCTTAGAGTGAATGTGCGAGATCGCAGCTTTAAATTGCCTTGAACTACTAGAGGAGAATGATCTTCTCACTGCCCAGTCAGACCTCAATCAACGCCCACAGAGGAAGACCTCACTCCACCCACTCACACAGGCCCCTCCTCAAGAACACACTAAGTTCTGAATAGCATATAGCCTGGAAACTAACCATCTACATGCAGACATTTTGAGTCAGATGTGATTTCAGATGAAGCACCTCAAAAGAAGAGAAGCTTTGATGTGTCAACAGTTTGCTCCAGTGTGAGTGAATGTTAAAATAATATGCAGCCAGAGCACACAGTAAAAGCCTGATTCAAACTGCCACCATGTGGCCGGATGCGCATCACAGGCTCAAACATGCAATGCCGCCCTAGATGCCCAGGGGGTGTGTGCGTGTGTATGTGCGTGTGTGCCTGCGTCGAGTGTGTGTGCATGTGCGTGTTGTCTGTGACCCGGCGGGATGCCGAGGTCTGGGCTGGCCCTGGTCCTCTGGTGGTTGTTGCTGGGTCTCTCCTCTTGGCTCCAGGACCCTGCCGGGGCTGACCCCTCTCTCTGCTCCTCTCCTCTCGTCCCCGACCAGGCTCTGAGTTAATGCCCAAAGCCCTGTCCACCAGGATCGTAGGAGGCATCTGGTGGTTCTTCACCCTGATAATCATCTCCTCTTACACGGCCAACCTGGCTGCCTTCCTCACTGTGGAGAGGATGGAGTCGCCCATCGACTCAGCTGACGACCTGGCCAAGCAGACCAGGATAGAGTATGGAGTGGTGGAGGAGGGATCCACCATGACCTTCTTCAAGGTGGGTCACATAGGGCATGGAACCATACTGTCCATCTATCAGTCTATTCATCTATCAGCCAGTCCATCAAGCAATTGTGCATCTACTGTACGAGGATACATCAACCAGCCGACCAAATCACACGGTGTTGCACCACTAAAGGATACATGGTTAGAGAATACTTGGAGGCAATTGTAAATGCATTTCAGATGTAATGACATGTAAGGAAAAAGACAAATGAATTGGTAAATAAAATGTTGAAGAGCTCACATGAATCTGCAGAACTCTAGTTCAACTGTAAAGCCATAAATAGCTGTTATTAAGTCCAAAGTAAATCTGTGACAGCTAGAAATTCCCATGACAATAGAATGGAGTGTTCCGGAATAAAGATTTGAACATATAACCATTAGTTGGGTTACAGCTGTATTTTGTGCTGCCTGTGAAATTGGCTGCAGCAACAAGGACCGAGTAGGTATGGTATATGGCCAATATACCATGGCTAAAGGCTGTTCTTAACAGGATGCTATGCGGAGTGCTTAGTGCCTGGATACAGCCCTTAGTCGTGGTATATTAGCCATATATCGCACATCCTTATTGCTAATATAAACTATTTACCAACGTAATTATAACAGTAAAAATAAATGTTTTGTCATGCCCGTGGTGTACTGTCTGATATACCACGGCTTTCAGCCAATCAGCATTCAGGACTCAAACCACCTAGTTTATAATAAAGTATAGCCTTTCTATGTGTTCATTCTCTCCTCTCCTCTCCTCTCCTCTCCTCTCCTCTCCTCTCCTCTCCTCTCCTCTCCTCTCCTCTCCTCTCCAATCCCCTCAGTGGTTGATCATGTGGAATCACTGCAGCGTATCAAGGGTATCTTATTAAGCCAGCAGTGTTTTAGGGTATTCTACAGTATTCTCACAAGATCTCCCTGCTGTGTCTCTCTGATTATTCTGCACTGTTTGTCTCTCGTATCGTATCCCCACCGCCGCGATGCACGGACAGCTCTATGCCAGATGGAGGGAAAATCTGTCTCTCTCAGACTGCTGCAATGGATCTTTATGGCTTCTGGTGTTTCTTTATTTTCACACTTCATTTTTATCAGCTCTGTGTGTGTGGTGTGTGAACACATTCTCAAAAAACACATGCATACTCTCTCTCTCTCTTTAACAGATATACACATATGTGTGCACGCAAACACACACACATACGCACACACCAATTCATTACTGTAGATAATATGGCACGGTGATAGCAACGCTTTAAATAGTATTTTTACCATTCCATAAACAAATGACTGAAAACAACAGTTGGCATGAGGGAGCACATACAGTCTGTTCTGGTGAAGAATGTTACTTATGCTAACATCCCATTGCAACAACTACAAAGAAAAATGTAATTAAAAAAGGATTAAATAAAGCAAAGTATTGTTCAAATCAAATTGTATTTGTCACATGCGCCAAATACAACAGTAAGTATTTTACAATAAGGTGTACACCTGTTGTATTCGGCGCATGTGAACAATTCAATTTGATTTGAACAATACTTTGGTTTGCTTGAATCATTTTTGTTTGTTGCCAACACGGTCATCAGAAGGATTCAATCCACAGGTCTAGAGGATCCAACTGAAGTACCATTTCTCTGAAAGACATGGTTCTATTGTCCCTTCCTAGACCGAGGTTACTGATGGATGGATGGATGGATGGATGGATGTTTTGACCAAAATGATTGAGAGTCCTCATCAATTCCGCGTTGTTTTCCGTACTGTAGACATTCAGACAGGCATCGGATTTCCTTATTACTTAAAAAAAATATATTTTTAAAGATTTTCTTTTCTTTTATCAACAATACAAAACATACACATACAAATGACAACATCATACAAACATCAACTACATCATCCCTACCCAGACCCACTAGCACACAACCCCCATCTCCATCAACTACATCACCCCTACCCAGACCCACTAGCACACACCACCCATCTCCATCAACTGCATCACCCCTACCCAGACCCACTAGCACACATCCCCCATCTCCATCAACTACATCACCCCTACCCAGACCCACTAGCACACACCCCCATCTCCATCAACTACATCACCCCTACCCAGACCCACTAGCACACATCCCCCATCTCCATCAACTACATCACCCCTACCCAGACCCACTAGCACACACCCCCCATCTCCATCAACTACATCACCCCTACCCAGACCCACTAGCACACAACCCCCATCTCCATCAACTACATCACCCCTACCCAGACCCACTAACACACACCCCCCATCTCCATCAACTGCATCACCCCTACCCAGACCCACTAGCACACATCCCCATCTCCATCAACTACATCACCCCTACCCAGACCCACTAGCACACACCCCCCATCTCCATCAACTACATCACCCCTACCCAGACCCACTAACACACACCCCCCATCTCCATCAACTACATCACCCCTACCCAGACCCACTAGCACACACCCCCATCTCCATCAACTACATCACCCCTACCCAGACCCACTAGCACACATCCCCATCTCCATCAACTACATCACCCCTACCCAGACCCACTAGCACACACCCCCCATCTCCATCAACTACATCACCCCTACCCAGACCCACTAACACACACCCTCCATCTCCATCAACTACATCACCCCTACCCAGACCCACTAGCACACCCCTCATCTCCATTAACTAGTTTTCCATGTGGAACAATTTATCAGTGAATTCTGAAAAACTATCCAAGGATAAAGTTGTGTTTTTGGTAAGTGGTATTGGTTCTTCTAAAATATGTTTCATTTTCTTCCATGTTGTTTTAGCATTCTTAACTTGGAAGTTGTTGATGTTCTTAGCTTTATCCTTTGAAAATAGACACGTAAAACAATTTTGGGGATGAGCACAAGCATCTTCAATATGTACCCACTGTTCCTCTTTAGTGCATTTAACTATATGTCACAAGTAAAAGCCTTGGGTAGCGAGTTGATACAATTCCAAGTCTGGAAGATTAAAACCACCATCAGACTTAAGAAGATGTAAAACTTTCCTTTTTATTCTATGAATGTATTTGCCCGTATAAAGTATTTTTATGACCATGTATACTTTTTTACTCGGTGGAGTAATTGGTATTACCGAAAAACGCTTTGGCAGCGGTGCCTGTAACATTTATGTGAAGATTATCCCATTTAATTAGATCTGCTTTCATACTGTTGAGTAGTGGAATAAAGTTCTTAAATCTTTGCATATTTGTAATTTGTTTTCACTTATTAGGCGTCCTAAGTTTTCATATTTTTTTGTGGTCCAGTTCTAATGGATTGCCATTTAGTTTTTTTGCATGTTCATTTTATATCCTTTCAAAGGGGGCATTGAGTTTTCAATATTAACCAGGTACACTACATGACCAAAAATATGTGGACACCTGCTTGTCGAACATCTCATTCCAAAATCATGGCCATTAATGTTTTTGTTGGTCCCCTTTGCTGCTATAACAGCCTCCACTCTTCTGGGAAGGCTTTCCACTAGATGTTGTAACATGGCTGCGGGGACAAGAGCCACAAGAGCATTAGTGAGGTTGGGCACTGAATTTGGGCAATTAGGCCTGGCTCGCAGACTGCGTTCCAATTCATCACAAAGTTGTTTGATGGGGTTTGGGTCTGGGCTCTGTGCAGGCCAGTCAAGTTCTTCCACACCAATCTCGACAAACCATTTCTGAATGGACCTTGTTTTGTGCACGGGGGCATTGTCATGCTGAAACAGGAAAGGGCCTAACCCAAACTGTTGCCACAAAGTTAGATGAATGCCATTGTATGCTGTGGCTTTAAGATTTCCCTTCACTGGACCTAAGGGCCTCTCCCGAACCATGAAAAACAGCCCCAGACCATTATTCCCCCTGCACCAAACTTTACAGTTAGCACTACTGTATGCATTGAGACAGGTAGCGTTCTCCTGGCATCCGCCAAACCTACTGTAGATTCGTCTGTCATACTGCCAGATGGTTAAGTGTGATTCATCACTCCAGAGAATAAGTTTCCACTGTTTCAATGGCGGCGAGCTTTACACCACTCCAGCCGACGCTTGGCATTGCGCATGGTGATCTTAGGCTTGTGTGCAGCTGCTCGGCCACGGAAACCCATTTCTTGAAGCTCCCGACGAACACTTCTTGTGCTGACGTTGCTTCCAGAGGTAGTTTGGAACTCGGTAGATCCGATGGCAATGCTCCAGATCCTCCGATGATAGTCACGGCTCCTCCGATATCAGCTTTGATCGCGTAGATGGAAATGTCTCCTTTTTCCTCGTCTTCCGGTAGGGACAATATTCTCATATTATTTTGTCACAATCTGTTTTCTAGCTGATCCAGTTCATCTTCTAAAGTTTGCACCTTTGTTTCCAGAAGGCCAATTTTGTTGTCTTGTTCGTCCACATGGCCGCCCTGACACGATAGACTCTACTTTCGTTTCAAGCAAATCTGCGTTTTAAACAACAGATTGTAACAGTTTGTTTGTTTCGGTGAGCATTTAGAGCATTTTAGCTATGTTTTCCTGGATATCCTTCAGCTGTTTGTTGCTCACATTTGCATCTCCATGTTGTTCTTTGTCTTTTACTCGAAGGGAAGCCATGGCTTGTTGGGTTTGAGTCTCTGCGTCGCTTTACTCACAGATTGGTTCGCTGTTGTGTAGAACTGACCGCTCTCTCTCTGCTTGTGGATATATTGATCTAACGATTTTAGAAACTTAATTTAATTGTCTGGCTTCTACATAGTTGTCTGGCATGTATTCACGGTTTTGACGGTACAAAACCGAGCTGCTATCTCCCCATGCGTCCTATCGGTACACGCATGCGAGTCCTTATTACTTTTCAACAACAGGAAAAAAATGTCATCCCTGCCGTTTGAGTAATTATTGACTCAGATTTGTTCTGGAAAAATACACGGCTAATGGTGGCTGATTATGAAAATGCCAGCATAGGGTAACTCTCTGAAGTGTCCGAAATAGACATCTCTCCCTCCTCTTTTCTCCTTTTCCAGCCACTCAATTCTATCCATCCTCGACAGACTCCCTTTACAATAACACTGAATTATTCAAAAAGCACACACCACTGTGTATCTCTTATTACCTAACATATCACGTCCTATTAAGGACCCTGGCAATGCTATTATTTCACCTCGCTTATGTAATCCCTACGCCGGTGGAATCCTAGCACCTCAGCAAGGAAGTAGGCCCCTGGCGTCGCCACGGCGATGAGGAGCATGATTGTTCACGCTCCTCAGCCCCACAGGCCTGTGCTGTATAGTATGCTGCTACATTCCTTCAGTTCAGCAGGATTCCCCTACTGTATCATCACAACAATTATACTGTAATTCACCTTCCACAATCTATCCTCACAATTCAGCTAATTTGAACCCAGGTTGATTTCCTGTCAGACTTTTTTCTCCCATGCTTCTTCTTGCACAACACTTTTTGATTCCAGGGACAACCCTTTTTGGTTCCATGTAGAACATTTTGGTTCCAGGTAGAACCCTTTTGAGTTCCATATAGAACCCATTCCACAGAGGGTTCTACATGGAACCAAAAAGGTTCTACCTGGAACCAAAAAAGGGTTCTTCGAAGGGTTCTCCTATGGGGACAGCCAAATAACCCTTTTAGGCTCTAGATAGCGCACTTTTTTTTCTAAGAGTGTTTGGAATGTGTAAAAAAAGACTAGAGTTGGATGATTAAGCCTCTACTTCACACTGTTTTCCTCTGGTTTAAATGTAGTCTCTGATACTTGCCTCCAGTCCAGAGGGTGATGCCCTATCTAGGCTTCAGTCTAACCACTGCCTGTCAGGATGGCCTGGCTCTCTGGGTTATGCTAGCCCACAACTCCCAGAACCCTGACTGAGATGAGACACATCCCTGTTCTCTCTTGTGTTTGTTCCCTCCATAGTACAGTTCATCTTTGCTTTGAAGCATCCTGGTATCTGTCACATACGTCCCAGCCAGCCCCATCACATCAAAAGCATTGTGATTTAGCTAGCAGAGAGGCAGATTGGGTTCTGTGGCTCTTCTCCTGGCTAGTGTGTGTGTGTGTGTGTGTGTGTGTGTGTGTGTGTGTGTGTGTGTGTGTGTGTGTGTGTGTGTGTGTGTGTGTGTGTGTGTGTGTGTGTGTGTGTGTGTGTGTGTGTGTATATTTTAGGCTCTACCCGTTCACTAGCCTCTCCGCTCCATGCAGACATCTAACCCATCTGCAGTGGGTTTTGTTGCTGAGCAAAGCACAGCCAGTCTTACCTGAACTCCCTCTGCCCTTCAATGCTTTTTGCCCCTCTGTTTGTGGAACCGTCTCTCTTTTTTCAATCTCTCTCTATTTAACAACCCTGAAACTGGCGTCATCGGTTTTTGAAATTTGTTGTGTGGAGGTATTGCAGTATTAGATTAAATCTATGTCCAGCTATCCCATTCCTCTAACCTTGCCTCCTCTCTGCATATTTCTCTCTCTCCTTCCCTTGCTCTCTCTCTTCCCCTCTCTCAATTTTTTTTTATTTCTTTCACTTTCTTTCTCTTTCATAAAAAGTATCAGTTATAATTTTTTCTCTCACTCTTTCTCTCTCCATTCTATCATTCTAGAGTATTGATGTTGAGGACGATTGTCGCTGAGCCCTTCAGGACTCTCTAGTAGTCAGCAGTGAGTTTATTGGTACTATAATACAGACAGTACTCAATCAATCAATCAATCAATCAATTTTATTTTATATAGCCCTTCGTACATCAGCTAATATCTCGAAGTGCTGTACAGAAACCCAGCCTAAAACCCCAAACAGCTAGTAATGCAGGTGTAGAAGCACGGTGGCTAGGAAAAACTCCCTAGAAAGGCCAAAACCTAGGAAGAAACCTAGAGAGGAACCAGGCTATGAGGGGTGGCCAGTCCTCTTCTGGCTGTGCCGGGTGGAGATTATAACAGAACTATGCCAAGATGTTCAAAAATGTTCATAAGTGACAAGCATGGTCAAATAATAATCATGAATAATTTTCAGTTGGCTTTTCATAGCTGATCATTAAGAGTTGAAAACAACAGGTCTGGGACAGGTGGCGGTTCCATAACCGCAGGCAGAACAGCTGAAACTGGAATAGCAGCAAGGCCAGGCGGACTGGGGACAGCAAGGAGTCACCACGGCCGGTAGTCCCGACGTATGGTCCTAGGGCTCAGGTCCTCCGAGAGAAAGAGAGAAGGAGAAAATTAGAGAGAGCCAAGATTTTCAAAATGTTCATAAATGACAAGCATGGTCAAATAATAATCAGGAATAAATCTCAGTTGGCTTTTCATAGCCGATCATTAAGAGTTGAAAACAGCAGGTCTGGGACAGGTAGGGGTTTCGTAACCGCAGGCAGAACAGTTGAAACTGGAATAGCAGCAAGGCCGGGCGGACTGGGGACAGCAAGGTGTCAGCATGCCCGGTAGTCCTGACGTATGGTCCTAGGGCTCAGGTTCTCAGAGAGAAAGATAGAACGAGAGAATTAGAGAGAGCATACTTAAATTCACACAGGACACTGGATAAGACAGGAGAAGTACTCCAGGTATAACCAACTGACCCCAGCCCCCCGACACATAAACTACTGCAGCATAAATACTGGAGGCTGAGACAGGAGCGGTCAGGAGACACTGTGGCCCCATCCGAAGAAACCCCCGGACAGGGCCAAACAGGAAGGATATAACCCCACCCACTCTGCCAAAGCACAGCCCCCACACCACTAGAGGGATATCCTCAACCACCAACTTACAATCCTGAGACAAGGCCGAGTATAGCCCACAAAGGTCTCCACCACAGCACACCAAGGGGGGGGCGCCAACCCAGACAGGAAGTTCACGTCAGTAACTCAACCCACTCAAGTGACGCACCCCTCCTAGGGACGGCATGAAAGAGCACCAGCAAGCCAGTGACTCAGCCCCAGTAACAGGGTTAGAGGCAGAGAATCCCAGTGGAGAGAGGGGAACCGGCCCTGGAGAGACAGCAAGGGTGGTTCGTTGCTCCAGAGCCTTTCCGTTCACCTTCACACTCCTGGGCCAGACTACACTCAATCATATGACCCACTGAAGAGATAAGTCTTCAGTAAAGACTTAAAGGTTGAGACCGAGTCTGCTTCTCTCACATGGGTAGGCAGACCATTCCATAAAAATGGAGCTCTATAGGAGAAAGCTCTAAAGGAGAAAGCCTCCAGCTGTTTGCTTAGAAATT
Source organism: Salvelinus fontinalis (assembly GCF_029448725.1). Lineage (NCBI taxonomy): Eukaryota > Metazoa > Chordata > Actinopteri > Salmoniformes > Salmonidae > Salvelinus > Salvelinus fontinalis. The sequence continues at coordinate 20,883,482 of NC_074670.1, read as the reverse complement.
CTAGGGACAATTAGGAGGCCTGTGTCTTGTGACCGTAGCGTACGTGTAGGTATGTACGGCAGGACCAAATCGGAAAGATAGGTAGGAGCAAGCCCATGTAATGCTTTGTAGGTTAGCAGGAACACCTTGAAATCAGCCCTTGCCTTAACACGAAGCCAGTGTAGGGAGGCTAGCACTGGAATAATATGATCACATTTTTTGGTTCTAGTCAGGATTCTAGCAGCCGTATTTAGCACTAACTGAAGTTTATTTAGTGCTTTATCCGGGTAGCTGGAAAGTAGAGCATTGCAGTAGTCTAACCTAGAAGTAACAAAAGCATTGATTAATTTTTCTGCGTCATTTTTGGACAAAGTTTCTGATTTTTGTAATGTTACGTAGATGGAAAAAAAGCTGTCCTTGAAACAGTCTTGATATCTTCGTCAAAAGAGAGATCAGGGTCCAGAGTAACGCCGAGGTCCTTCACAGTTTAATTTGAGACGACTGTACAACCATCAAGATTAATTGTCAGATTCAACAGAAGATCTCTTTGTTTCTTGGGACCTAGAACAGGCATCTCTGTTTTGTCCGAGTTTGAACAAGCATCTAGAACAAGCATCTCTGTTTTGTCAGAGAAAGTTTGCAGCCATCCACTTCCTTATGTCTGAAACACAGGCTTCTAGCGAGGGCAATTTTGGGGCTTCACCATGTTTCATTGAAATGTACAGCTGTGTGTCATCCGTATAGCAGTGAAAGTTAACATTTTGTTTTCGAATGACATCCCCAAGAGGTAAAATATATAGTGAAAACAATAGTGGTCCTAAAATGGAACCTTGAGGAACACCGACATTTACAGTTGATTTGTCAGAGGACAAACCATTCACAGAGACAAACTGATATCTTTCCGACAGATAAGATCTAACCAGGCCAGAACTTGTCCGTGTAGACCAATTTGGGTTTCCAATCTCTCCAAAAGAATGTGGTGGAACACCTATGTGAGAATGCTATTCATTGACTACAGCTCAGCGTTCAACACCATAGTACCCTCAAAGCTCATCATAAATAAATAAATAAATAACTAAGCTAAGGAACCTGGGACTAAACACCTCCCTCTGCAACTGGATCCTGGACTTCCTGACGGGTCGCCCCCAGGTGGTGAGGGTAGGTAGCAACACATCTGTCATACTGATCTTTAACACTGGAGCTCCCCAGGGGTGCGTGCTCAGTCCACTCCTGTACTCCCTGGTCACCCACGACTGCATGGCCAGGCACGAGTCCAACACCATCATTAAGTTTGCAGGCGACACAACAGTGGTAGGCCTGATCACCGACAACGACGAGACAGCCTATAGGGAGGAGGTAAGAGACCTGGCCGGGTGGTGCCAGAATAACAACCTATCCCTCAACGTAACCAAGACTAAGGAGATGATTGTGGACTACAGGAAAAGGAGCACCGAGCACGTCCCCATTCTCATTGACGCGGCTGTGGTGGAGCAGGTTGAGAGCTTAAAATTCCTTGGTGTCCACATCACCAACAAACTAGAATGGTCCAAACACACCAAGACAGTCGTGAAGAGGGCACGACAAAGCCTATTCCCCCTCAGGAAATGTAAAAGATTTGGCATGGGTCCTGAGATCCTCAAAAGGTTCTACAGCTGCAACATCGAGATAATCCTGACCGGTTGCATCACTGCCTGGTACGGCAATTGCTCGGCCTCTGACCGCAAGGCACTTCAGAGGGTAGTGCGAACAGCCCAATACATCACTGGGGCAAATCTGCCTGCCATCCAGGACCTCTACACCAGGCGGTGTCAGAGGAAGGCCCTAAAAATGTTCTAAGACCCCAGCCACCCCAGTCATAGACTGTTCTCTCTACTACCGCATGGCAAGCGGTACCGGAGTGCCAAGGCTAGGACAAAAAGGCTTCTCAACAGTTTTTACCCCCAAGCCATAAGAATCCTGAACAGGTAATCAAATGGCTACCCGTACTATTTGCATTGTGTGCCCCCCCCCCCCCCCCCCAACCCCTCTTTTACGCTGCTGCTACTCTCTGTCTATCTTATATGCATAGTCACTTTAACCATACATCCATGTACATACTACCTCAATTGGCCCGACCAACCAGTGCTCCCGCACATTGGCTAACTGGGCTATCTGCATTGTGCCCCACCTCCCGCCAACCCCTCCTTTTACGCTACTGCTACTCTCTGTTCGTCATATATGCATATGTTACACCCCTGAAAAAGGGGGGAAAGAATCACAATTGTGATACGGAATGTTTACTCATTGAACTTTTAGTGCAAACATTTTACATAAGTAACACATTTTACAGAATAACAGATCTACAGGAAATAGATAGTTTTGTAGGGTACAAGGCTTATTCAAGTCACAACAGTATACACTGTAATTCACTGAAACAAATACTATTTTCAATATAACTGTCAAGCACAAAGCTTTAACTCAGTAAACCATAACTCAATTTATCAACAGGCAATAAAGTGTTTGAAAAACCATTATACACATAACACCGCAAAATATCTTATTAACAACGCACCTGTTCATTCACAATCGACATAAAATGGCAGCTACGTAGCAGTACCTAGCAGTACGAAGATAGCTGCAACCGAGCAGGGCTCATATTACTCTCTGCAAACTTAACTAACTTCCTCAATATGTTACTAAGACAAACCTTAAACACTCTTGACATGTTAGCGAGTTATTACATTTAAATTACTATTTTTTTATCATCAATAACGTACCTGAAAAAGGGGGGAAAGAATCACAATTGTGATACGGAATGTTTACTCATTGAACTTTTAGTGCAATGAGAAAAAGACCGCGAATTCTCCGTGAACTTGAGTGGAGACCAGAGCAATCGATCATAGATTAAGAGCATTTAGTAGATCACAGATTAACACTTTTACCCACGACAACATAAAGTAATCAAGATAACGTTTACACACTCCTCTCACAATTCGTACCCTTTGTATGCTTGATGGATTTTAACACAATTATATAAATGTAATCAATCTATCAACTACTACTGAATGCATGATCTTCTTAACCTTAGATGTTTTAAGATCCTCACATACTTTGAATTTAATAATACTTTTTAATGTATAACAGTCTATTAGTATTTCCTTTAAACTGTCACACATAGTCACTTTAACCATACCTACATGTACATACTACCTCAATAAGCTTGACTAACCGGTGTCTGTCTAAAGCCTTGCTACTCTTATTTTCAAATGTATTTTTACTGTTTTATTTCTTTACCTACCTACCTACCTACACACACACACACACACACACAGACACACACACACACACACACACACACACACACACACACACACACACACACACACACACACACACACACACACACACACACACACACACACACACACACACACCCACACACATACATTTTTCCCCGCACTATTGGTTAGAGCCTGTAAGTAAGCCTTTCACTGTAAGGTCTACACCTGTTGTATTCGGCGCACGTGACAAATAAACTTTGATTTGATTTGATCGATGGTATCAAAAGCAGCACTAAGGTCTAGGAGCATGAGGACAGATGCACAGCCTCGGTCTGACACCATTAAAAGGTAATTTACCACCTTCACAAGTGCAGTCTCAGTGCTATGATGGGGTCGAAACCAGACTGAAGCATTTCGTATACATTGTTTGTCTTCAGGAAGGCAGTGAGTTGCAGCGCAACAGCTTTTTCTAAAATGTTTGAGAGGAATGGAAGATTCAATATAGTCCAATAGTTTTTTAAATATTTTCTGGGTCATGGTTTGGCTTTTTCAAGAGAGGCTTTATTACTGCCACTTTTAGTGAGTTTGGTACACATCCGGTGGACAGAGAGCCGTTTAGAGAGCCGTTTATTATGTTCGACATAGGAGGGCCAAGCACAGGAAGCAGCTCTTTCAGTACTTTAGTTGGAACTGTGACTGTGACTGTGATCCTGACCAAACTATCCTCCAGTACAGACTGTGATCCTGACCAAGCTATCCTCCAGTACAGACAGTGATCCTGACCAAGCTATCCTCCAGTACAGACTGTGATCCTGACCAAACTATCCTCCAGTACAGACAGTAATCCTGACCAAGCTATCCTCCAGTACAGACAGTGATCCTGACCAAGCTATCCTCCAGTACAGACAGTGATCCTGACCAAGCTATCCTCCAGTACAGACAGTATTCCTGACCAAGCTATCCTCCAGTAAAGACAGTGATCCTGACCAAGCTATCCTCCAGTACAGACTATGATCCTGACCAAGATATCCTCCAGTACAGACAGTGATCCTGACCAAGCTATCCTCCAGTACAGACAGTGATCCTGACCAAGCTATCCTCCAGTACAGACAGTGATCCTGACCAAGCTATCCTCCAGTACAGACAGTGATCCTGACCAAACTATCCTCCAGTACAGACTGTGATCCTGACCAAGCTATCCTCCAGTACAGACAGTGATCCTGACCAAACTATCCTCCAGTACAGACAGTGATCCTGACCAAGCTATCCTCCAGTACAGACAGTGATCCCGACCAAAATATCCTCCAGTACAGACTGTGATCCTGACCAAGTGATCCTCCAGTACAGACAGTAATCCTGACCAAGCTATCCTCCAGTACAGACAGTGATCCCGACCAAAATATCCTCCAGTACAGACTGTGATCCTGACCAAGTGATCCTCCAGTACAGACAGTAATCCTGACCAAGCTATCCTCCAGTTTAGACAGTAATCCTGACCAAAATATCCTCCAGTACAGACTGTGATCCTGACCAAGTGATCCTCCAGTACAGACTGTGATCCTGACCAAAATATCCTCCAGTACAGACTGTGGTTTTGACCAAGCTATTCCACAGTACCGACAGTCGTTCTGATCAAGCTATCCTCCAGTACAAACTATAGTTCTGATCAAGCTATCCTACACCACAGACAGTCGTTCTGATAAAGCTATCCTACAGTACAGGCAGTCGTTCTGACCAAGCTATCCTACAGTATGGGCAGTCGTTCTGACCAAGCTATCCTACAGTACAGGCAGTCGTTCTGACCAAGCTATCCTACAGTATGGGCAGTCGTTCTGACCAAGCTATTCTACACTACAGACAGTCGTTCTGATCAACCTATCCTACACTACAGACAGTCGTTCTGATAAAGCTATCCTACAGAAACGACAGTCGTTCTGATCAAGATATCTTACAATATAGACAGTCGTTCTGAACACGATATCCTACACTACAGACAGTCGTTCTGACCAAGCTATCCTACAGTATAGACAGTCGTTCTGACCAAGCAATCCTACAGTATAGACAGTCGTTCTGACCAAGCAATCCTACAGTATAGACAGTCGTTCTGACCAAGCAATCCTACAGTATAGACAGTCGTTCTGACCAAGCTATCCTACAGTATAGACAGTCGTTCTGACCAAGCAATCCTACAGTATAGACAGTCGTTCTGACCAAGCTATCCTACAGTATAGACAGTCGTTCTGACCATGCCCTCCTATAGTATAGACAATCGTTCTGACCAAGCTGTCCTATAGTATAGACAGTGATCCTCACCATGCTCTCATATAGTATAGACAGTGATCCTGACCATGCTCTCATATAGTAGAGACAGTGATCCTCACCATGCTCTCCTCCAGTACAGACAGTAATCCTGACCAAACTATCCTCCAGTACAGACAGTGATCCTGACCAAACTATCCTCCAGTACAGACAGTGATCCTGACCAAGCTATCCTCCAGTACAGACAGTGATCCTCACCATGCTCTCATATAGTATAGACAGTGATCCTGACAATGCTCTCCTATAGTATAGACAGTGATCCTGACAATGCTCTCCTATAGTATAGACAGTAAACCTGAGAATGCTCTCCTATAGTATAGACAGTGATCCTGACAATGCTCTTCTATAGTATAGACAGTGATCCTCACCATTCTCTCCTATAGTATAGACAGTGATCCTGGCCATGCTCTTCTATAGTATAGACAGTGATCCTGACAATGCTCTCCTATAGTATAGACAGTGATCCTGACAATGCTCTCCTATAGTATAGACAGTGATCCTGACAATGCTCTCCTATAGTATAGACGGTGATCCTGACAATATCCTGACAATGCTCTCCTATAGGATAGACGGTGATCCTCACCATGCTCTTCTATAGTATAGACAGTGATCCTGACAATGCTCTCCTATAGTATAGACAGTGATCCTGACAATGCTCTCCTATAGTATAGACGGTGATCCTGACAATGCTCTCCTATAGTATAGACAGTGATCCTGACAATGCTCTCCTATAGTATAGACGGTGATCCTGACAATGCTCTCCTATAGTATAGACGGTGATCCTGGCCATGCTCTTCTATAGTATAGACAGTGATCCTCACCATGCTCTCCTGTAGTATAGACAGTGATCCTCACCATGCTCTTCTATAGTATAGACAGTGATCCTCACCATTCTCTCCTATAGTATAGACAGTGATCCTCACCATTCTCTCCTATAGTATAGACAGTGATCCTCACCATTCTCTCCGATAGTATAGACAGTGATCCTCAACATTCTCTCCGATAGTATAGACAGTGATCCTCAACATTCTCTCCTATAGTATAGACAGTGATCCTCACCATTCTCTCCTATAGTATAGACAGTGATCCTGAAAATGCCCTCCTATAGTATAGACATTGATCCTCACCATGCTCTCCTATTGTACAGACAGTGATCCTCACCATTCTCTCCTATAGTATAGACAGTGATCCTGACCATGCTCTTCTATAGTATAGACAGTGATCCTGACCATTCTCTCCTATAGTATAGACAGTGATCCTGACCATGCTCTTCTATAGTATAGACAGTGATCCTGACCATGCTCTCCTATAGTATAGACAGTGATCCTCACCATGCTCTCCTATAGTATAGACAGTGATCCTCACCATGATCTCCTATAGTATAGACAGTGATCCTGACCATGCTCTCCTATAGTATAGACAGTGATCCTCACAATGCTCTCATATAGTATAGACAGTGATTCTCACCATGCTCTCCTATAGTATAGACAGTGATTCTCAACATGCTCTCCTATAGTATAGACAGTGATCCTGACCATACTCTCCTATAGCATAGACAGTGATCCTGGCAATGCTCTGCTACAGTATAGACAGTGATCCTGACAATGCTCTCCTATAGTATAGACAGTGATCCTCACCATGCTCTCCTATACTGCAGACAGTGATCCTCACCATGCTCTCCGATAGTATAGACAGTGATCCTCACCATGCTCTCCTATACTGCAGACAGTGATCCTCACCATGCTCTCCTATAGTATTGTAATGAAACAGGCAGGGAGCAGGTCTCGAACCCTCGACCTCCTAGCCCGAGGTCCGGCGCGCTATCGACTGTGCCGCAAAAGCATGCTCAAGCGGCAGAGTCGATTTCCGCGCTTATAAACACAGGGTCGTTACACTACTCCCTCCTTTCAAAGAGCGCGTCCTCGCGCTAGCTTGCGACTTTACGTCTTACAGGAACGCGCTCACCGGCCAAGCACACGCACTGTCGTGGATGCGAGGTCCGATCACTTCCGACACCAATGTAATGAAACAGGCAGGGAGCAGGTCTCGAACCCTCGACCTCCTAGCCCGAGGTCCGGCGCGCTATCGACTGTGCCACAAAAGCATGCTCAAGCGGCAGAGTCGATTTCCGCGCTTATAAACACAGGGTCGTTACAGTATAGACAGTGATCCTGACCATGCTCTCCTATAGTATAGACAGTGATCCTGACCATGCTCTGCTATAGTATAGACAGTGATCCTGACCATGCTCTCCTATAGTATAGACAGTGATCCTGACAATGCTCTGCTATAGTATAGACAGTGATCCTGACAATGCTCTGCTATAGTATAGACAGTGATCCTGACAATGCTCTCCTATAGTATAGACAGTGATCCTCACCATGCTCTCCTATTGTATGGACAGTGATCCTGACCATGCCCTCCTATAGTATAGACAGTGATCCTGACCATGCTCTCCTATTGTATAGACAGTGATCCTCACCATGCTCTCCTATTGTATGGACAGTGATCCTGACCATGCCCTCCTATAGTATAGACAGTGATCCTCACCATGCTCTCCTATAGTATAGACAGTGATCCTCACTATGCTCTATTATAGTATAGACAGTGATCCTGACCATGCTCTCCTATAGTATAGACAGTGATCCTGGCCATGCTCTTCTATAGTATAGACAGTGATCCTGACCATGCTCTCCTATAGTAGAGACAGTGATCCTGACCATGCTCTCCTATAGTATAGACAGTGATCCTGACAATGCTCTGCTATAGTATAGACAGTGATCCTGACAATGCTCTCCTATAGTATAGACAGTGATCCTGACAATGCTCTCCTATAGTATAGACAGTGATCCTGACAATGCTCTCCTATAGTATAGACAGTGATCCTGAAAATGCTCTCCTATAGCTTTGACAGTGATCCTGACAATGCTCTCCTATAGTATTGACAGGGATCCTCACCATGCTCTCCTATAGTATAGACAGTGATTCTGACAATGCTCTCCTATAGTATAGACAGTGATCCTGACCATGCTCTCCTATAGTATAGACAGTGATCCTCACCATGCTCTCCTATAGTATAGACAGTGATCCTGACCATGCTCTCCTATAGTATAGACAGTGATCCTCACTATGCTCTCCTGTAGTATAAACAGTGATCCTCACCATGCTCTCATATAGTATAGACAGTGATCCTCACCATGCTCTCCTATAGTATAGACAGTGATCCTCACCATGCTCTCCTATAGTATAGACAGTGATCCTGACCATGCTCTCCTATAGTATAGACAGTGATCCTCACTATGCTCTCCTGTAGTATAAACAGTGATCCTGACCATGCTCTCCTATAGTATAGACAGTTATCCTGACCATGCTCTTCTATAGTATAGACAGTGATCCTGACAATGCTCTCCTATAGTATAGACAGTGATCCTGACAATGCTCTGCTATAGTATAGACAGTGATCCTGACAATGCTCTCCTATAGTATAGACAGTGATCCTCACCATTCTCTCCTATAGTATAGACAGTGATCCTCACCATTCTCTCATATAGTATAGACAGTGATCCTCACCATTCTCTCCTATTGTATAGACAGTGATCCTCACCATTCTCTCCTATAGTATAGACCGTGATCCTGACAATGCTCTCCTATAGTATAGACAGTGATCCTGACAATGCTCTCCTATAGTATAGACAGTGATCCTGACAATGCTCTCCTATAGTATAGACAGTGATCCTGACAATGCTCTCCTATAGTATAGACAGTGATCCTGACAATGCTCTTCTATAGTATAGACAGTGATCCTCACCATTCTCTCCTATAGTATAGACAGTGATCCTGGCCATGCTCTTCTATAGTATAGACAGTGATCCTGACAATGCTCTCCTATAGTATAGACAGTGATCCTGACAATGCTCTCCTATAGTATAGACAGTGATTCTGACAATGCTCTTCTATAGTATAGACAGTGATCCTGACAATGCTCTCCTATAGTATAGACAGTGATCCTGACAATGCTCTCCTATAGTATAGACGGTGATCCTGACAATGCTCTCCTATAGTATAGACGGTGATCCTGACAATGCTCTCCTATAGTATAGACGGTGATCCTGGCCATGCTCTTCTATAGTATAGACAGTGATCCTCACCATTCTCTCCTATAGTATAGACAGTGATCCTCACCATTCTCTCATATAGTATAGACAGTGATCCTCACCATTCTCTCCTATTGTATAGACAGTGATCCTCACCATTCTCTCCTATAGTATAGACCGTGATCCTGACAATGCTCTCCTATAGTATAGACAGTGATCCTGACAATGCTCTCCTATAGTATAGACAGTGATCCTGACAATGCTCTCCTATAGTATAGACAGTGATCCTGACAATGCTCTCCTATAGTATAGACAGTGATCCTGACAATGCTCTTCTATAGTATAGACAGTGATCCTCACCATTCTCTCCTATAGTATAGACAGTGATCCTGGCCATGCTCTTCTATAGTATAGACAGTGATCCTGACAATGCTCTCCTATAGTATAGACAGTGATCCTGACAATGCTCTCCTATAGTATAGACAGTGATTCTGACAATGCTCTTCTATAGTATAGACAGTGATCCTGACAATGCTCTCCTATAGTATAGACGGTGATCCTGACAATGCTCTCCTATAGTATAGACAGTGATCCTCACCATTCTCTCCTATAGTATAGACAGTGATCCTCACCATTCTCTCCGATAGTATAGACAGTGATCCTCAACATTCTCTCCGATAGTATAGACAGTGATCCTCAACATTCTCTCCTATAGTATAGACAGTGATCCTCACCATTCTCTCCTATAGTATAGACAGTGATCCTGAAAATGCCCTCCTATAGTATAGACATTGATCCTCACCATGCTCTCCTATAGTACAGACAGTGATCCTCACCATTCTCTCCTATAGTATAGACAGTGATCCTGACCATGCTCTCCTATAGTATAGACAGTGATCCTCACCATGCTCTCCTATAGTATAGACAGTGATCCTCACCATGCTCTCCTATAGTATAGACAGTGATCCTGACCATGCTCTCCTATAGTATAGACAGTGATCCTCACAATGCTCTCATATAGTATAGACAGTGATTCTCACCATGCTCTCCTATAGTATAGACAGTGATTCTCAACATGCTCTCCTATAGTATAGACAGTGATCCTGACCATACTCTCCTATAGCATAGACAGTGATCCTGGCAATGCTCTGCTATAGTATAGACAGTGATCCTGACAATGCTCTCCTATAGTATAGACAGTGATCCTCACCATGCCATTCTATAGTATAGACAGTGATCCTCACCATGCTCTCCGATAGTATAGACAGTGATCCTCACCATGCTCTCCTATACTGCAGACAGTGATCCTCACCATGCTCTCCTATAGTATTGTAATGAAACAGGCAGGGAGCAGGTCTCGAACCCTCGACCTCCTAGCCCGAGGTCCGGTGCGCTATCGACTGTGCCGCAAAAGCATGCTCAAGCGGCAGAGTCGATTTCCGCGCTTATAAACACAGGGTCGTTACACTACTCCCTCCTTTCAAAGAGCGCGTCCTCGCGCTAGCTTGCGACTTTACGTCTTACAGGAACGCGCTCACCGGCCAAGCACACGCACTGTCGTGGATGCGAGGTCCGATCACTTCCGACACCAATGTAATGAAACAGGCAGGGAGCAGGTCTCGAACCCTCGACCTCCTAGCCCGAGGTCCGGCACGCTTTCGACTGTGCCGCAAAAGCATGCTCAAGCGGCAGAGTCGATTTCCGCGCTTATAAACACAGGGTCGTTACAGTATAGACAGTGATCCTGACAATGCTCTCCTATAGTATAGACAGTGATCCTGAAAATGCTCTCCTATAGCTTTGACAGTGATCCTGACAATGCTCTCCTATAGTATTGACAGGGATCCTCACCATGCTCACCTATAGTATAGACAGTGATTCTGACAATGACCTCCTATAGTATAGACAGTGATCCTGACAATGCTCTCCTATAGTATAGACAGTGATCCTGACAATGCTCTTCTATAGTATAGACAGTGATCCTGACAATGCTCTTCTATAGTATAAACAGTGATTCTGACAATGACCTCCTATAGTATAGACAGTGATCCTGACAATGCTCTCCTATAGTATAGACAGTGATCCTGACAATGCTCTTCTATAGTATAGACAGTGATCCTGACCATTCTCTCCTATATTATAGACATTGATTCTCAACATGCTCTCCTATAATATAGACAGTGACCCTCACCATTCTCTCCTGTAGTATAGACAGTGATCCTCACCATGCTCTCCTATAGTATAGACAGTGATTCTCACCATTCTCTCCTATAGTATAGACAGTGATCCTCACCATTCTCTCCTATAGTATAGACAGTGATCCTCACCATTCTCTCCTATAGTATAGACAGTGATCCTCACCATTCTCTCCTATAGTATAGACAGTGATCCTCACCATTCTCTCCTATAGTATAGACAGTGATCCTCACCATTCTCTCCTATAGTATAGACAGTGATCCTCACCATTCTCTCCTATAGTATAGACAGTGATCCTCACCATGCTCTCCTATAGTATAGACAGTGATCCTCATCGTGCTCTTCTATAGTATAGACAGTGATCCTGAAAATGCTCTCCTATAGTATAGACAGTGATCCTCACCATGCTCTCCTATAGTATAGGCAGTGATCCTCAACATGCTCTCCTATAGTATAGACAGTGATCCTCACCATTCTCTCCTATAGTATAGACAGTGATCCTCACCATGCTCTCCTATAGTATAGACAGTGATCCTCATCGTGCTCTTCTATAATATAGACAGTGATCCTGAAAATGCTCTCCTATAGTATAGACAGTGATCCTCACCATGCTCTCCTATAGTATAGACAGTGATCCTCAACATGCTCTCCTATAGTATAGACAGTGATCCTTACCATTCTCTCCGATGGTATAGACAGTGATCCTCACCATGCTCTCCTATAGTATAGACAGTGATCCTGACCATGCTCTCCTATAGTATAGACAGTGAACCTCACCATTCTCTCCTATAGTATAGACAGTGATCCTCATCGTGCTCTTCTATAGTATAGACAGTGATCCTGACCATGCTCTCCTATAGTATAGACAGTGATCCTCACCATTCTCTCCTATAGTATAGACAGTGATCCTGACAATGCTCTCCTATAGTATAGACAGTGATCCTGACAATGCTCTCCTATAGTATAGACAGTGATCCTGACCATGCTCTCCTATAGTATAGACAGTGATCCTGACCATGCTCTCCTATAGTATAGACTGTGATCCTGACCATGCTCTGCTATAGTATAGACAGTGATCCTGACCATGCTCTCCTATAGTATAGACAGTGATCCTGACAATGCTCTGCTATAGTATAGACAGTGATCCTGACAATGCTCTCCTATAGTATAGACAGTGATCCTCACCATGCTCTCCTATTGTATGGACAGTGATCCTCACCATGCTCTCCTATTGTATGGACAGTGATCCTCACCATGATCTCCTATTGTATAGACAGTGATCCTCACCATGCTCTCCTATTGTATGGACAGTGATCCTGACCATGCCCTCCTATAGTATAGACAGTGATCCTGACCATGCTCTCCTATTGTATAGACAGTGATCCTCACCATGCTCTCCTATTGTATGGACAGTGATCCTGACCATGCCCTCCTATAGTATAGACAGTGATCCTCACCATGCTCTCCTATAGTATAGACAGTGATCCTCACTATGCTCTATTATAGTATAGACAGTGATCCTGACCATGCTCTCCTATAGTATAGACAGTGATCCTGACCATGCTCTCCTATAGTATAGACAGTGATCCTCACTATGCTCTATTATAGTATAGACAGTGATCCTGACCATGCCCTCCTATAGTATAGACAGTGATCCTCACCATGCTCTCCTATAGTATAGACAGTGATCCTCACTATGCTCTATTATAGTATAGACAGTGATCCTGGCCATGCTCTTCTATAGTATAGACAGTGATCCTGACCATGCTCTCCTATAGTAGAGACAGTGATCCTGACCATGCTCTCCTATAGTATAGACAGTGATCCTGACAATGCTCTCCTATAGTATAGACAGTGATCCTGAAAATGCTCTCCTATAGCTTTGACAGTGATCCTGACAATGCTCTCCTATAGTATTGACAGGGATCCTCACCATGCTCTCCTATAGTATAGACAGTGATTCTGACAATGCTCTCCTATAGTATAGACAGTGATCCTGACCATGCTCTCCTATAGTATAGACAGTGATCCTCACCATGCTCTCCTATAGTATAGACAGTGATCCTGACCATGCTCTCCTATAGTATAGACAGTGATCCTCACTATGCTCTCCTGTAGTATAAACAGTGATCCTCACCATGCTCTCCTATGGTATAGACAGTGATCCTCACCATTCTCTCCTATTGTATAGACAGTGATCCTCACCATTCTCTCCTATAGTATAGACCGTGATCCTGACAATGCTCTCCTATAGTATAGACAGTGATCCTGACAATGCTCTCCTATAGTATAGACAGTGATCCTGACAATGCTCTCCTATAGTATAGACAGTGATCCTGACAATGCTCTCCTATAGTATAGACAGTGATCCTGACAATGCTCTTCTATAGTATAGACAGTGATCCTCACCATTCTCTCCGATAGTATAGACAGTGATCCTGGCCATGCTCTTCTATAGTATAGACAGTGATCCTGACAATGCTCTCCTATAGTATAGACAGTGATCCTGACAATGCTCTCCTATAGCATAGACAGTGATTCTGACAATGCTCTTCTATAGTATAGACAGTGATCCTGACAATGCTCTCCTATAGTATAGACAGTGATCCTGACAATGCTCTCCTATAGTATAGACGGTGATCCTGACAATGCTCTCCTATAGTATAGACGGTGATCCTGGCCATGCTCTTCTATAGTATAGACAGTGATCCTCACCATGCTCTCCTGTAGTGTAGACAGTGATCCTCACCATTCTCTCCTATAGTATAGACAGTGATCCTCACCATGCTCTCCTATAGTATAGACGGTGATCCTCACCATGCTCTCCTATTGTATGGACGGTGATCCTCGCCATGCTCTCCTATTGTATGGACAGTGATCCTCACCATGCTCTCCTATTGTATAGACAGTGATCCTCACCATGCTCTCCTATTGTATGGACAGTGATCCTCACCATGATCTCCTATTGTATAGACAGTGATCCTCACCATGCTCTCCTATTGTATGGACAGTGATCCTGACCATGCTCTCCTATAGTATAGACAGTGATCCTCATCGTGCTCTCCTGTAGTTTAGACAGTGATCCTGACCATGCTCTTCTATAGTATAGACAGTGATCCTGACCATGCTCTCCTATAGTATAGACAGTGATCCTCATAATGCTCTCATATAGCATAGACAGTGATTCTCACCATGCTCTCCTATAGTATAGACAGTGATTCTCAACATGCTCTCCTATAGTATAGACAGTGATCCTCACCATACTCTCCTATAGCATAGACAGTGATCCTGGCAATGCTCTGCTATAGTATAGACAGTGATCCTGACAATGCTCTCCTATAGTATAGACAGTGATCCTCACCATGCTCTCCTATAGTATAGACAGTGATCCTGACCCAGCTCTCCTATAGTATAGACAGTGATCCTGACAATGCTCTGCTATAGTATAGACAGTGATCCTGACAATGCTCTCCTATAGTATAGACAGTGATCCTCACCATACTCTCCTATAGCATAGACAGTGATCCTGGCAATGCTCTGCTATGGTATAGACAGTGATCCTGACAATGCTCTCCTATAGTATAGACAGTGATCCTCACCATGCTCTCCTATAGTATAGACAGTGATCCTGACCCAGCTCTCCTATAGTATAGACAGTGATCCTGACAATGCTCTGCTATAGTATAGACAGTGATCCTGACAATGCTCTCCTATAGTATAGACGGTGATCCTGACAATGCTCTCCTATAGTATAGACGGTGATCCTGGCCATGCTCTGCTATAGTATAGACAGTGATCCTGACAATGCTCTCCTATAGTATAGACAGTGATCCTCACCATGCTCTCCTATAGTATAGACAGTGATCCTCACCATTCTCTCCGATAGTAGAGACAGTGATCCTCACCATTCTCTCCTATAGTATAGACAGTGATCCTGGCCATGCTCTCCTATAGTACAGACAGTGATCCTGACCATGCTCTCCTGTAGTATAGACAGTGATCCTCACTATGCTCTCCTATAGTATAGACAGTGATCCTGACAATGCTCTTCTATAGTATAGACAGTGATCCTGACCATGCTCTCCTATAGTATAGACGGTGATCCTCACCATGCTCTCCTATTGTATGGACGGTGATCCTCACCATGCTCTCCTATTGTATGGACAGTGATCCTCACCATGCTCTCCTATTGTATAGACAGTGATCCTCACCATGCTCTCCTATTGTATGGACAGTGATCCTCACCATGATCTCCTATTGTATAGACAGTGATCCTCACCATGCTCTCCTATTGTATGGACAGTGATCCTGACCATGCTCTCCTATAGTATAGACAGTGATCCTCATCGTGCTCTCCTGTAGTATAGACAGTGATCCTGACCATGCTCTTCTATAGTATAGACAGTGATCCTGACCATGCTCTCATATAGCATAGACAGTGATTCTCACCATGCTCTCCTATAGTATAGACAGTGATTCTCAACATGCTCTCCTATAGTATAGACAGTGATCCTCACCATACTCTCCTATAGCATAGACAGTGATCCTGGCAATGCTCTGCTATAGTATAGACAGTGATCCTGACAATGCTCTCCTATAGTATAGACAGTGATCCTCACCATGCTCTCCTATAGTATAGACAGTGATCCTGACCCAGCTCTCCTATAGTTTAGACAGTGATCCTGACAATGCTCTGCTATAGTATAGACAGTGATCCTGACAATGCTCTCCTATAGTATAGACAGTGATCCTCACCATTCTCTCCTATAGTATAGACAGTGATTCTGACAATGCTCTCCTATAGTATAGGCAGTGATCCTGACCATGCTCTCCTATAGTATAGACAGTGATCCTGACCATGCTCTCCAATAGTATAGACAGTGATCCTGACCATGCTCTCCTATAGTATAGACAGTGATCCTGACCATTCTCTCCTATAGTATAGACAGTGATCCTCACAATGCTCTCATATAGTATAGACAGTGATTCTCACCATTCTCTCCTATAGTATAGACAGTGATTCTCAACATGCTCTCCTATAGTATAGACAGTGATTCTGACAATGCTCTTCTATAGTATAGACAGTGATCCTGACAATGCTCTCCTATAGTATAGACAGTGATCCTGACAATGCTCTCCTATAGTATAGACGGTGATCCTGACAATGCTCTCCTATAGTATAGACGGTGATCCTGGCCATGCTCTGCTATAGTATAGACAGTGATCCTGACAATGCTCTCCTATAGTATAGACAGTGATCCTCACCATGCTCTCCTATAGTATAGACAGTGATCCTCACCATTCTCTCCGATAGTAGAGACAGTGATCCTCACCATTCTCTCCTATAGTATAGACAGTGATCCTGGCCATGCTCTCCTATAGTACAGACAGTGATCCTGACCATGCTCTCCTGTAGTATAGACAGTGATCCTCACTATGCTCTCCTATAGTATAGACAGTGATCCTGACAATGCTCTTCTATAGTATAGACAGTGATCCTGACCATGCTCTCCTATAGTATAGACGGTGATCCTCACCATGCTCTCCTATTGTATGGACGGTGATCCTCACCATGCTCTCCTATTGTATGGACAGTGATCCTCACCATGCTCTCCTATTGTATAGACAGTGATCCTCACCATGCTCTCCTATTGTATGGACAGTGATCCTCACCATGATCTCCTATTGTATAGACAGTGATCCTCACCATGCTCTCCTATTGTATGGACAGTGATCCTGACCATGCTCTCCTAGTGTATAGACAGTGATCCTCATCGTGCTCTCCTGTAGTATAGACAGTGATCCTGACCATGCTCTTCTATAGTATAGACAGTGATCCTGACCATGCTCTCCTATAGTATAGACAGTGATCCTCATAATGCTCTCATATAGCATAGACAGTGATTCTCACCATGCTCTCCTATAGTATAGACAGTGATTCTCAACATGCTCTCCTATAGTATAGACAGTTATCCTCACCATACTCTCCTATAGCATAGACAGTGATCCTGGCAATGCTCTGCTATAGTATAGACAGTGATCCTGACAATGCTCTCCTATAGTATAGACAGAGATCCTCACCATGCTCTCCTATAGTATAGACAGTGATCCTGACACAGCTCTCCTATAGTATAGACAGTGATCCTGACAATGCTCTGCTATAGTATAGACAGTGATCCTGACCATGCTCTCCTATAGTATAGACAGTGATCCTGACCATGCTCTCCTATAGTATAGACAGTGATCCTGACCATTCTCTCCTATAGTATAGACAGTGATCCTCACAATGCTCTCATATAGTATAGACAGTGATTCTCAACATGCTCTCCTATAGTATAGACAGTGATTCTCAACATGCTCTTCTATAGTATAGACAGTGATCCTGACAATGCTCTGCTATAGTATAGACAGTGATCCTCACCATGCTCTCCTATAGTATAGACAGTGATCCTCACCATTCTCTCCGATAATAGAGACAGTGATCCTCACCATTCTCTCCTATAGTATAGACAGTGATCCTGGCCATGCTCTCCTATAGTACAGACAGTGATCCTGACCATGCTCTCCTGTAGTATAGACAGTGATCCTCACTATGCTCTCCTATAGTATAGACAGTGATCCTGACAATGCTCTTCTATAGTATAGACAGTGATCCTGACCATGCTCTCCTATAGTATAGACGGTGATCCTCACCATGCTCTCCTATTGTATAGACAGTGATCCTCACCATGCTCTCCTATTGTATGGACAGTGATCCTGACCATGCTCTCCTATAGTATAGACAGTGATCCTCATCGTGCTCTCCTGTAGTATAGACAGTGATCCTGACCATGCTCTTCTATAGTATAGACAGTGATCCTGACCATGCTCTCCTATAGTATAGACAGTGATCCTCATAATGCTCTCATATAGTATAGACAGTGATTCTCACCATGCTCTCCTATAGTATAGACAGTGATTCTCAACATGCTCTCCTATAGTATAGACAGTGATCCTCACCATACTCTCCTATAGCATAGACAGTGATCCTCACCATGCTCTCCTATAGTATAGACAGTGATCCTAACAATGCTCTCCTATAGTATAGACAGTGATCCTGGCCATGCTCTTCTATAGTATAGACAGTGATCCTCACCATGCTCTCCTATTGTATGGACAGTGATCCTGACCATGCCCTCCTATAGTATAGACAGTGATCCTGACCATACTCTCCTATAGCATAGACAGTGATCCTGGCAATGCTCTGCTATAGTATAGACAGTGATCCTGACAATGCTCTCCTATAGTATAGACAGTGATCCTCACCATGCTCTCCTGTAGTATAGACAGTGATCCTGGCCATGCTCTTCTATAGTATAGACAGTGATCCTCACCATGCTCTCCTATAGTATAGACAGTGATCCTGACCAAGCTCTCCTATAGTATAGACAGTGATCCTGACAATGCTCTGCTATAGTATAGACAGTGATCCTGACAATGCTCTCCTATAGTATAGACAGTGAGCCTCACCATGCTCTCCTATAGTATAGACAGTGATCCTGGCCATGCTCTCCGATAGTATAGACAGTGATCCTGACAATGCTCTCCTATAGTATAGACAGTGATCCTGAAAATGCTCTCCTATAGTATAGACAGTGATCCTGGCCATGCTCTCCGATAGTATAGACAGTGATCCTGACAATGCTCTCCTATAGTATAGACAGTGATCCTGAAAATGCTCTCCTACAGCTTTGACAGTGATCCTGACAATGCTCTCCTATAGTATTGACAGGGATCCTCACCATGCTCTCCTATAGTATAGACAGTGATTCTGACAATGCTCTCCTATAGTATAGACAGTGATCCTCACCATGCTCTCCTATAGTATAGACAGTGATCCTGACCATGCTCTCCTATTGTATAGACAGTGATCCTGACAATGCTCTGCTATAGTATAGACAGTGATCCTGACAATGCACTCCTATAGTAGAGACAGTGATCCTGACCATTCTCTCCTATATTATAGACATTGATTCTCAACATGCTCTCCTATAATATAGACAGTGATCCTAGCCATGCTCTTCTATAGTATAGACAGTGATCCTGACAATGCTCTCCTATAGTATAGACAGTGATCCTCACCATTCTCTCCTATAGTATAGACAGTGATCCTCACCATTCTCTCCTATAGTATAGACAGTGATCCTCACCATTCTCTCCTATTGTATAGACAGTGATCCTCACCATTCTCTCCTATAGTATAGACAGTGATCCTCACCATTCTCTCCTATAGTATAGACAGTGATCCTCACCATGCTCTCCTATAGTATAGACAGTGATCCTGAAAATGCTCTCCTATAGTATAGACAGTGATCCTCACCATGCTCTCCTATAGTATAGACAGTGATCCTCAACATGCTCTCCTATAGTATAGACAGTGATCCTCACCATTCTCTCCTATAGTATAGACAGTGATCCTGACAATGCTCTGCTATAGTATAGACAGTGATCCTCACCATGCTCTGCTGTAGTATAGACAGTGATCCTGACCATTCTCTCTTGTAGTATAGACAGTGATCCTCACCATGCTTTCCTGTAGTATAGACAGTGATCCTCACCATTCTCTCCTATAGTATAGACAGTGATCCTCACCATTCTCTCCTATAGTATAGACAGTGATCCTCACCATTCTCTCCTATTGTATAGACAGTGATCCTCAACATGCTCTCCTATTGTATAGACAGTGATCCTCAACATGCTCTCCTATAGTATAGACAGTGATCCTCACCATGCTCTCCTATAGTATAGACAGTGATCCTCACCATGCTCTCCTATAGTATAGACAGTGATGCTCATCGTGCTCTTCTATAGTATAGACAGTGATCCTGGCCATGCTCTCCTATAGTATAGACAGTGATCCTGACCATGCTCTGCTATAGTATAGACAGTGATCCTGACCATGCTCTCCTATAGTATAGACAGTGATCCTCACAATGCTCTCCTATTGTATGGACAGTGATCCTCACCATGCTCTCCTATTGTATGGACAGTGATCCTCACCATGATCTCCTATTGTATAGACAGTGATCCTCACCATGCTCTCCTATTGTATGGACAGTGATCCTGACCATGCCCTCCTATTGTATAGACAGTGATCCTCACTATGCTCTTCTATAGTATAGACAGTGATCCTGACCATGCTCTCCTATAGTATAGACAGTGATCCTCACTATGCTCTTCTATAGTATAGACAGTGATCCTGACAATGCTCTCCTATAGTATTGACAGTGATCCTGACCATGCTCTCCTATAGTATAGACAGTGATCCTCACAATGCTCTCATATAGTATAGACAGTGATTCTCACCATGCTCTCCTATAGTATAGACAGTGATTCTCAACATGCTCTCCTATAGTATAGACAGTGATCCTCACCATACTCTCCTATAGCATAGACAGTGATCCTGGCAATGCTCTGCTATAGTATAGACAGTGATCCTGACAATGCTCTCCTATAGTATAGACAGTGATCCTCACCATGCTCTCCTATAGTATAGACAGTGATCCTGACCCAGCTCTCCTATAGTATAGACAGTGATCCTGACAATGCTCTGCTATAGTATAGACAGTGATCCTGACAATGCTCTCCTATAGTATAGACAGTGATCCTCACCATTCTCTCCTATAGTATAGACAGTGATTCTGACAATGCTCTCCTATAGTATAGGCAGTGATCCTGACCATGCTCTCCTATAGTATAGACAGTGATCCTGACCATGCTCTCCTATAGTATAGACAGTGATCCTGACCATGCTCTCCTATAGTATAGACAGTGATCCTCACCATGCTCTCCTATAGTATAGACAGTGATCCTGACAATGCTCTGCTATAGTATAGACAGTGATCCTGACAATGCTCTCCTATAGTATAGACAGTGATCCTCACCATGCTCTCATATAGTATAGACAGTGATCCTGAAAATGCTCTCCTATAGCTTTGACAGTGATCCTGACAATGCTCTCCTATAGTATTGACAGGGATCCTCACCATGCTCTCCTATAGTATAGACAGTGATTCTGACAATGCTCTCCTATAGTATAGACAGTAATCCTCACCATGCTCTCCTGTACTATAAACAGTGATCCTGACCATGCTCTCCTGTACTATAAACAGTGATCCTGACCATGCTCTCCTATAGTATAGACAGTGATCCTGACCATGCTCTCCTATAGTATAGACAGTGATCCTCACCATGCTCTCCTATAGTATAGACAGTGATCCTGACAATGCTCTGCTATAGTATAGACAGTGATCCTGACCATGCTCTCCTATAGTATAGACAGTGATCCTCACCATGATCTCCTATTGTATAGACAGTGATCCTCACCATGCTCTCCTATTGTATGGACAGTGATCCTGACCATGCCCTCCTATAGTATAGACAGTGATCCTGACCATGCTCTCCTATAGTATGGACAGTGATCCTCACAATGCTCTCATATAGTATAGACAGTGATTCTCACCATGCTCTCCTATAGTATAGACAGTTATCCTGGCCATGCTCTTCTATAGTATAGACAGTGATCCTCACCATGCTCTCCTATTGTATGAACAGTGATCCTGACCATGCCCTCCTATAGTATAGACAGTGATCCTGGCCATGCTCTCCTATTGTATAGACAGTGATCCTCACCATGCTCTCCTATTGTATGGACAGTGATCCTGACCATGCTCTCCTATAGTATAGACAGTGATCCTCATCGTGCTCTCCTGTAGTATAGACAGTGATCCTGACCATGCTCTTCTATAGTATAGACAGTGATCCTGACCATGCTCTCCTATAGTATAGACAGTGATCCTCATAATGCTCTCATATAGTATAGACAGTGATTCTCACCATGCTCTCCTATAGTATAGACAGTGATTCTCAACATGCTCTCCTATAGTATAGACAGTGATCCTCACCATACTCTCCTATAGCATAGACAGTGATCCTCACCATGCTCTCCTATAGTATAGACAGTGATCCTAACAATGCTCTCCTATAGTATAGACAGTGATCCTGGCCATGCTCTTCTATAGTATAGACAGTGATCCTCACCATGCTCTCCTATTGTATGGACAGTGATCCTGACCATGCCCTCCTATAGTATAGACAGTGATCCTGACCATACTCTCCTATAGCATAGACAGTGATCCTGGCAATGCTCTGCTATAGTATAGACAGTGATCCTGACAATGCTCTCCTATAGTATAGACAGTGATCCTCACCATGCTCTCCTGTAGTATAGACAGTGATCCTGGCCATGCTCTTCTATAGTATAGACAGTGATCCTCACCATGCTCTCCTATAGTATAGACAGTGATCCTGACCATGCTCTCCTATAGTATAGACAGTGATCCTGACAATGCTCTGCTATAGTATAGACAGTGATCCTGACAATGCTCTCCTATAGTATAGACAGTGAGCCTCACCATGCTCTCCTATAGTATAGACAGTGATCCTGGCCATGCTCTCCGATAGTATAGACAGTGATCCTGACAATGCTCTCCTATAGTATAGACAGTGATCCTGAAAATGCTCTCCTATAGTATAGACAGTGATCCTGGCCATGCTCTCCGATAGTATAGACAGTGATCCTGACAATGCTCTCCTATAGTATAGACAGTGATCCTGAAAATGCTCTCCTACAGCTTTGACAGTGATCCTGACAATGCTCTCCTATAGTATTGACAGGGATCCTCACCATGCTCTCCTATAGTATAGACAGTGATTCTGACAATGCTCTCCTATAGTATAGACAGTGATCCTCACCATGCTCTCCTATAGTATAGACAGTGATCCTGACCATGCTCTCCTATTGTATAGACAGTGATCCTGACAATGCTCTGCTATAGTATAGACAGTGATCCTGACAATGCACTCCTATAGTAGAGACAGTGATCCTGACCATTCTCTCCTATATTATAGACATTGATTCTCAACATGCTCTCCTATAATATAGACAGTGATCCTAGCCATGCTCTTCTATAGTATAGACAGTGATCCTGACAATGCTCTCCTATAGTATAGACAGTGATCCTCACCATTCTCTCCTATAGTATAGACAGTGATCCTCACCATTCTCTCCTATAGTATAGACAGTGATCCTCACCATTCTCTCCTATTGTATAGACAGTGATCCTCACCATTCTCTCCTATAGTATAGACAGTGATCCTCACCATTCTCTCCTATAGTATAGACAGTGATCCTCACCATGCTCTCCTATAGTATAGACAGTGATCCTGAAAATGCTCTCCTATAGTATAGACAGTGATCCTCACCATGCTTTCCTATAGTATAGACAGTGATCCTCAACATGCTCTCCTATAGTATAGACAGTGATCCTCACCATTCTCTCCTATAGTATAGACAGTGATCCTGACAATGCTCTGCTATAGTATAGACAGTGATCCTCACCATGCTCTGCTATAGTATAGACAGTGATCCTGACCATTCTCTCTTGTAGTATAGACAGTGATCCTCACCATGCTTTCCTGTAGTATAGACAGTGATCCTCACCATTCTCTCCTATAGTATAGACAGTGATCCTCACCATTCTCTCCTATAGTATAGACAGTGATCCTCACCATTCTCTCCTATTGTATAGACAGTGATCCTCAACATGCTCTCCTATTGTATAGACAGTGATCCTCAACATGCTCTCCTATAGTATAGACAGTGATCCTCACCATGCTCTCCTATAGTATAGACAGTGATCCTCACCATGCTCTCCTATAGTATAGACAGTGATGCTCATCGTGCTCTTCTATAGTATAGACAGTGATCCTGGCCATGCTCTCCTATAGTATAGACAGTGATCCTGACCATGCTCTGCTATAGTATAGACAGTGATCCTGACCATGCTCTCCTATAGTATAGACAGTGATCCTCACAATGCTCTCCTATTGTATGGACAGTGATCCTCACCATGCTCTCCTATTGTATGGACAGTGATCCTCACCATGATCTCCTATTGTATAGACAGTGATCCTCACCATGCTCTCCTATTGTATGGACAGTGATCCTGACCATGCCCTCCTATTGTATAGACAGTGATCCTCACTATGCTCTTCTATAGTATAGACAGTGATCCTGACCATGCTCTCCTATAGTATAGACAGTGATCCTCACTATGCTCTTCTATAGTATAGACAGTGATCCTGACAATGCTCTCCTATAGTATTGACAGTGATCCTGACCATGCTCTCCTATAGTATAGACAGTGATCCTCACAATGCTCTCATATAGTATAGACAGTGATTCTCACCATGCTCTCCTATAGTATAGACAGTGATTCTCAACATGCTCTCCTATAGTATAGACAGTGATCCTCACCATACTCTCCTATAGCATAGACAGTGATCCTGGCAATGCTCTGCTATAGTATAGACAGTGATCCTGACAATGCTCTCCTATAGTATAGACAGTGATCCTCACCATGCTCTCCTATAGTATAGACAGTGATCCTGACCCAGCTCTCCTATAGTATAGACAGTGATCCTGACAATGCTCTGCTATAGTATAGACAGTGATCCTGACAATGCTCTCCTATAGTATAGACAGTGATCCTCACCATTCTCTCCTATAGTATAGACAGTGATTCTGACAATGCTCTCCTATAGTATAGGCAGTGATCCTGACCATGCTCTCCTATAGTATAGACAGTGATCCTGACCATGCTCTCCTATAGTATAGACAGTGATCCTGACCATGCTCTCCTATAGTATAGACAGTGATCCTCACCATGCTCTCCTATAGTATAGACAGTGATCCTGACAATGCTCTGCTATAGTATAGACAGTGATCCTGACAATGCTCTCCTATAGTATAGACAGTGATCCTCACCATGCTCTCATATAGTATAGACAGTGATCCTGAAAATGCTCTCCTATAGCTTTGACAGTGATCCTGACAATGCTCTCCTATAGTATTGACAGGGATCCTCACCATGCTCTCCTATAGTATAGACAGTGATTCTGACAATGCTCTCCTATAGTATAGACAGTAATCCTCACCATGCTCTCCTGTACTATAAACAGTGATCCTGACCATGCTCTCCTGTACTATAAACAGTGATCCTGACCATGCTCTCCTATAGTATAGACAGTGATCCTGACCATGCTCTCCTATAGTATAGACAGTGATCCTCACCATGCTCTCCTATAGTATAGACAGTGATCCTGACAATGCTCTGCTATAGTATAGACAGTGATCCTGACCATGCTCTCCTATAGTATAGACAGTGATCCTCACCATGATCTCCTATTGTATAGACAGTGATCCTCACCATGCTCTCCTATTGTATGGACAGTGATCCTGACCATGCCCTCCTATAGTATAGACAGTGATCCTGACCATGCTCTCCTATAGTATGGACAGTGATCCTCACAATGCTCTCATATAGTATAGACAGTGATTCTCACCATGCTCTCCTATAGTATAGACAGTTATCCTGGCCATGCTCTTCTATAGTATAGACAGTGATCCTCACCATGCTCTCCTATTGTATGAACAGTGATCCTGACCATGCCCTCCTATAGTATAGACAGTGATCCTGACCATACTCTCCTATAGCATAGACAGTGATCCTGGCAATGCTCTGCTATAGTATAGACAGTGATCCTGACAATGATCTCCTATAGTATAGACAGTGATCCTCACCATGCTCTCCTGTAGTATAGACAGTGATCCTGGCCATGCTCTTCTATAGTATAGACAGTGATCCTCACCATGCTCTCCTATAGTATAGACAGTGATCCTGACCATGCTCTCCTATAGTATAGACAGTGATCCTGACAATGCTCTGCTATAGTATAGACAGTGATCCTGACAATGCTCTCCTATAGTATAGACAGTGATCCTCACCATGCTCTCCTATAGTATAGACAGTGATCCTGGCCATGCTCTCCGATAGTATAGACAGTGATCCTGACAATGCTCTCCTATAGTATAGACAGTGATCCTGAAAATGCTCTCCTATAGTATAGACAGTGATCCTGGCCATGCTCTCCGATAGTATAGACAGTGATCCTGAAAATGCTCTCCTATAGCTTTGACAGTGATCCTGACAATGCTCTCCTATAGTATTGACAGGGATCCTCACCATGCTCTCCTATAGTATAGACAGTGATTCTGACAATGCTCTCCTATAGTATAGACATTGATCCTCACCATGCTCTCCTATAGTATAGACAGTGATCCTGACCATGCTCTCCTATAGTATAGACAGTGATCCTGACAATGCTCTGCTATAGTATAGACAGTGATCCTGACAATGCTCTCCTATAGTAGAGACAGTGATCCTGACCATTCTCTCCTATATTATAGACATTGATTCTCAACATGCTCTCCTATAATATAGACAGTGATCCTAGCCATGCTCTTCTATAGTATAGACAGTGATCCTGACAATGCTCTCCTATAGTATAGACAGTGATCCTCACCATTCTCTCCTATAGTATAGACAGTGATCCTCACCATTCTCTCCTATAGTATAGACAGGGATCCTCACCATTCTCTCCTATAGTATAGACAGTGATCCTCACCATTCTCTCCTATTGTATAGACAGTGATCCTCACCATTCTCTCCCATAGTATAGACAGTGATCCTCACCATTCTCTCCTATAGTATAGACAGTGATCCTCACCATGCTCTCCTATAGTATAGACAGTGATCCTCACCATTCTCTCCTATAGTATAGACAGTGATCCTCACCATGCTCTCCTATAGTATAGACGGTGATCCTCACCATGCTCTCCTGTAGTATAGACAGTGATGCTCATCGTGCTCTTCTATAGTATAGACAGTGATCCTGGCCATGCTCTCCTATAGTATAGACAGTGATCCTGACCATGCTCTCCTATAGTATAGACAGTGATCCTGACCATGCTCTCCTATAGTATAGACAGTGATTCTCACCATGCTCTCCTATAGTATATACAGTGATTCTCAACATGCTCTCCTATAGCATAGACAGTGATCCTGGCAATGCTCTGCTATAGTATAGACAGTGATCCTCACAATGCTCTCATATAGTATAGACAGTGATTCTCACCATGCTCTCCTATAGTATAGACAGTGATTCTCAACATGCTCTCCTATAGTATAGACAGTGATCCTAACCATACTCTCCTATAGCATAGACATTGATCCTGGCAATGCTCTGCTATAGTATAGACAGTGATCCTGACAATGCTCTCCTATAATATAGACAGTGATCCTCACCATGCTCTCCTATAGTATAGACAGTGATCCTCACCATTCTCTCCTATAGTATAGACAGTGATCCTCACCATGCTCTCCTATAGTATAGACGGTGATCCTCACCATGCTCTCCTGTAGTATAGACAGTGATGCTCATCGTGCTCTTCTATAGTATAGACAGTGATCCTGGCCATGCTCTCCTATAGTATAGACAGTGATCCTGACCATGCTCTCCTATAGTATAGACAGTGATCCTGACCATGCTCTCCTATAGTATAGACAGTGATTCTCACCATGCTCTCCTATAGTATATACAGTGATTCTCAACATGCTCTCCTATAGCATAGACAGTGATCCTGGCAATGCTCTGCTATAGTATAGACAGTGATCCTCACAATGCTCTCATATAGTATAGACAGTGATTCTCACCATGCTCTCCTATAGTATAGACAGTGATTCTCAACATGCTCTCCTATAGTATAGACAGTGATCCTAACCATACTCTCCTATAGCATAGACATTGATCCTGGCAATGCTCTGCTATAGTATGGACAGTGATCCTGACAATGCTCTCCTATAATATAGACAGTGATCCTCACCATGCTCTCCTATAGTATAGACAGTGATCCTGACAATGCTCTGCTATAGTATAGACAGTGATCCTGACAATGCTCTCCTATAGTATAGACAGTGATCCTCACCATGCTCTCATATAGTATAGACAGTGATCCTGAAAATGCTCTCCTATAGCTTTGACAGTGATCCTGACAATGCTCTCCTATAGTATTGACAGGGATCCTCACCATGCTCTCCTATAGTATAGACAGTGATTCTGACAATGCTCTCCTATAGTATAGACAGTAATCCTCACCATGCTCTCCTGTACTATAAACAGTGATCCTGACCATGCTCTCCTGTACTATAAACAGTGATCCTGACCATGCTCTCCTATAGTATAGACAGTGATCCTGACCATGCTCTCCTATAGTATAGACAGTGATCCTCACCATGCTCTCCTATAGTATAGACAGTGATCCTGACAATGCTCTGCTATAGTATAGACAGTGATCCTGACCATGCTCTCCTATAGTATAGACAGTGATCCTCACCATGATCTCCTATTGTATAGACAGTGATCCTCACCATGCTCTCCTATTGTATGGACAGTGATCCTGACCATGCCCTCCTATAGTATAGACAGTGATCCTGACCATGCTCTCCTATAGTATAGACAGTGATCCTCACAATGCTCTCATATAGTATAGACAGTGATTCTCACCATGCTCTCCTATAGTATAGACAGTTATCCTGGCCATGCTCTTCTATAGTATAGACAGTGATCCTCACCATGCTCTCCTATTGTATGGACAGTGATCCTGACCATGCCCTCCTATAGTATAGACAGTGATCCTGACCATACTCTCCTATAGCATAGACAGTGATCCTGGCAATGCTCTGCTATAGTATAGACAGTGATCCTGACAATGATCTCCTATAGTATAGACAGTGATCCTCACCATGCTCTCCTGTAGTATAGACAGTGATCCTGGCCATGCTCTTCTATAGTATAGACAGTGATCCTCACCATGCTCTCCTATAGTATAGACAGTGATCCTGACCATGCTCTCCTATAGTATAGACAGTGATCCTGACAATGCTCTGCTATAGTATAGACAGTGATCCTGACAATGCTCTCCTATAGTATAGACAGTGATCCTCACCATGCTCTCCTATAGTATAGACAGTGATCCTGGCCATGCTCTCCGATAGTATAGACAGTGATCCTGACAATGCTCTCCTATAGTATAGACAGTGATCCTGGCCATGCTCTCCGATAGTATAGACAGTGATCCTGACAATGCTCTCCTATAGTATAGACAGTGATCCTGAAAATGCTCTCCTATAGCTTTGACAGTGATCCTGACAATGCTCTCCTATAGTATTGACAGGGATCCTCACCATGCTCTCCTATAGTATAGACAGTGATTCTGACAATGCTCTCCTATAGTATAGACATTGATCCTCACCATGCTCTCCTATAGTATAGACAGTGATCCTGACCATGCTCTCCTATAGTATAGACAGTGATCCTGACAATGCTCTGCTATAGTATAGACAGTGATCCTGACAATGCTCTCCTATAGTAGAGACAGTGATCCTGACCATTCTCTCCTATATTATAGACATTGATTCTCAACATGCTCTCCTATAATATAGACAGTGATCCTAGCCATGCTCTTCTATAGTATAGACAGTGATCCTGACAATGCTCTCCTATAGTATAGACAGTGATCCTCACCATTCTCTCCTATAGTATAGACAGTGATCCTCACCATTCTCTCCTATAGTATAGACAGGGATCCTCACCATTCTCTCCTATAGTATAGACAGTGATCTTCACCATTCTCTCCTATTGTATAGACAGTGATCCTCACCATTCTCTCCCATAGTATAGACAGTGATCCTCACCATTCTCTCCTATAGTATAGACAGTGATCCTCACCATGCTCTCCTATAGTATAGACAGTGATCCTCACCATTCTCTCCTATAGTATAGACAGTGATCCTCACCATGCTCTCCTATAGTATAGACGGTGATCCTCACCATGCTCTCCTGTAGTATAGACAGTGATGCTCATCGTGCTCTTCTATAGTATAGACAGTGATCCTGGCCATGCTCTCCTATAGTATAGACAGTGATCCTGACCATGCTCTCCTATAGCATAGACAGTGATCCTGGCAATGCTCTGCTATAGTATAGACAGTGATCCTGACAATGCTCTCCTATAGTATAGACAGTGATCCTCACCATGCTCTCCTGTAGTATAGACAGTGATCCTGGCCATGCTCTTCTATAGTATAGACAGTGATCCTCACCATGCTCTCCTATAGTATAGACAGTGATCCTGACCATGCTCTCCTATAGTATAGACAGTGATCCTGACCAAGCTCTGCTATAGTATAGACAGTTATCCTGACAATGCTCTCCTATAGTATAGACAGTGATCCTGACAATGCTCTCCTATAGTATAGACAGTGATCCTCACCATGCTCTCCTATAGTATAGACAGTGATCCTGACAATGCTCTCCTATAGTATAGACAGTGATCCTGAAAATGCTCTCCTATAGCTTTGACAGTGATCCTGACAATGCTCTCCTATAGTATTGACAGGGATCCTCACCATGCTCTCCTATAGTATAGACAGTGATTCTGACAATGCTCTTCTATAGTATAGACAGTGATCCTCACCATGCTCTCCTGTAGTATAAACAGTGATCCTCACCATTCTCTCCTATAGTATAGACAGTGATCCTCACCATGCTCTCCTATAGTATAGACAGTGATCCTCATCGTGCTCTTCTATAGTATAGACAGTGATCCTGAAAATGCTCTCCTATAGTATAGACAGTGATCCTCACCATGCTCTCCTATAGTATAGACAGTGATCCTCAACATGCTCTCCTATAGTATAGACAGTGATCCTCAACATGCTCTCCTATAGTATAGACAGTGATCCTCACCATTCTCTCCTATAGTATAGACAGTGATCCTCACCATGCTCTGCTATAGTATAGACAGTGATCCTGACCATTCTCTCCTGTAGTATAGACAGTGATTCTCACCATGCTCTCCTGTAGTATAGACAGTGATCCTCACCATTCTCTCCTGTAGTATAGACAGTGATCCTCACCATGCTCTCCTATAGTATAGACAGTGATCCTCACCATTCTCTCCTATAGTATAGACAGTGATCCTCACCATTCTCTCCTATAGTATTGACAGGGATCCTCACCATGCTCTCCTATAGTATAGACAGTGATTCTGACAATGCTCTCCTATAGTATAGACAGTGATCCTCACCATGCTCTCCTATAGTATAGACAGTGATCCTGACCGTGCTCTCCTATAGTATAGACAGTGATCCTGACAATGCTCTGCTATAGTATAGACAGTGATCCTGACAATGCTCTCCTATAGTATAGACAGTGATCCTGACAATGCTCTCCTATAGTATAGACAGTGATCCTGACAATGCTCTGCTATAGTATAGACAGTGATCCTGACAATGCTCTCCTATAGTAGAGACAGTGATCCTGACCATTCTCTCCTATATTATAGACATTGATTCTCAACATGCTCTCCTATAATATAGACAGTGATCCTAGCCATGCTCTTCTATAGTATAGACAGTGATCCTGACAATGCTCTCCTATAGTATAGACAGTGATCCTCACCATTCTCTCCTATAGTATAGACAGTGATCCTCACCATTCTCTCCTATAGTATAGACAGGGATCCTCACCATTCTCTCCTATAGTATAGACAGTGATCCTCACCATGCTCTCCTGTAGTATAGACAGTGATCCTCATCGTGCTCTTCTATAGTATAGACAGTGATCCTGAAAATGCTCTCCTATAGTATAGACAGTGATCCTCACCATGCTCTCCTATAGTATAGACAGTGATCCTCAACATGCTCTCCTATAGTATAGACAGTGATCCTCACCATTCTCTCCTATAGTATAGACAGTGATCCTGACAATGCTCTGCTATAGTATAGACAGTGATCCTCACCATGCTCTGCTATAGTATAGACAGTGATCCTCACCATTCTCTCTTGTAGTATAGACAGTGATCCTCACCATGCTTTCCTGTAGTATAGACAGTGATCCTCACCATGCTCTCCTGTAGTATAGACAGTGATCCTCACCATTCTCTCCTGTAGTATAGACAGTGATCCTCACCATGCTCTCCTATAGTATAGACAGTGATCCTCACCATTCTCTCCTATAGTATAGACAGTGATCCTCACCATTCTCTCCTATAGTATAGACAGTGATCCTCACCATTCTCTCCTATAGTATAGACAGTGATCCTCACCATTCTCTCCTATTGTATAGACAGTGATCCTCAACATGCTCTCCTATAGTATAGACAGTGATCCTCACCATTCTCTCCTATAGTATAGACAGTGATCCTCACCATTCTCTCCTATTGTATAGACAGTGATCCTCAACATGCTCTCCAATAGTATAGACAGTGATCCTCACCATTCTCTCCTATAGTATAGACAGTGATCCTCATCATGCTCTCCTATAGTATAGACAGTGATGCTCATCGTGCTCTTCTATGGTATAGACAGTGATCCTGGCCATGCTCTCCTATAGTATAGACAGTGATCCTGACAATGCTCTGCTATAGTATAGACAGTGATCCTGACAATGCTCTCCTATAGTATAGACAGTGATCCTGACAATGCTCTCCTATAGTATAGACAGTGATCCTGACAACGCTCTGCTATAGTATAGACAGTGATCCTGACAATGCGCTCCTATAGTAGAGACAGTGATCCTGACCATTCTCTCCTATATTATAGACATTGATTCTCAACATGCTCTCCTATAATATAGACAGTGATCCTAGCCATGCTCTTCTATAGTATAGACAGTGATCCTGACAATGCTCTCCTATAGTATAGACAGTGATCCTCACCATTCTCTCCTATAGTATAGACAGTGATCCTCACCATTCTCTCCTATAGTATAGACAGGGATCCTCACCATTCTCTCCTATAGTATAGACAGTGATCCTCACCATTCTCTCCTATAGTATAGACAGTGATCCTCACCATTCTCTCCTATAGTATAGACAGTGATCCTCACCATTCTCTCCTATAGTATAGACAGTGATCCTCACCATGCTCTCCTGTAGTATAGACAGTGATCCTCATCGTGCTCTTCTATAGTATAGACAGTGATCCTGAAAATGCTCTCCTATAGTATAGACAGTGATCCTCACCATGCTCTCCTATAGTATAGACAGTGATCCTCAACATGCTCTCCTATAGTATAGACAGTGATCCTCACCATTCTCTCCTATAGTATAGACAGTGATCCTGACAATGCTCTGCTATAGTATAGACAGTGATCCTCACCATGCTCTGCTATAGTATAGACAGTGATCCTCACCATTCTCTCTTGTAGTATAGACAGTGATCCTCACCATGCTTTCCTGTAGTATAGACAGTGATCCTCACCATGCTATCCTGTAGTATAGACAGTGATCCTCACCATTCTCTCCTGTAGTATAGACAGTGATCCTCACCATGCTCTCCTATAGTATAGACAGTGATCCTCACCATTCTCTCCTATAGTATAGACAGTGATCCTCACCATTCTCTCCTATAGTATAGACAGTGATCCTCACCATTCTCTCCTATAGTATAGACAGTGATCCTCACCATTCTCTCCTATTGTATAGACAGTGATCCTCAACATGCTCTCCTATAGTATAGACAGTGATCCTCACCATTCTCTCCTATAGTATAGACAGTGATCCTCACCATTCTCTCCTATTGTATAGACAGTGATCCTCAACATGCTCTCCTATTGTATAGACAGTGATCCTCAACATGCTCTCCTATAGTATAGACAGTGATCCTCACCATGCTCTCCTATAGTATAGACAGTGATGCTCATCGTGCTCTCCTATAGTATAGACAGTGATCCTGACCATGCTCTCCTATAGTATAGACAGTGATCCTGACCATGCTCTCCTATAGTATAGACAGTGATCCTCACAATGCTCTCATATAGTATAGACAGTGATTCTCACCATGCTCTCCTATAGTATATACAGTGATTCTCAACATGCTCTCCTATAGTATAGACAGTGATCCTGACCATACTCTCATATAGCATAGACAGTGATCCTGGCAATGCTCTGCTATAGTATAGACAGTGATCCTGACAATGCTCTCCTATAGTATAGACAGTGATCCTCACCATGCTCTCCTGTAGTATAGACAGTGATCCTGGCCATGCTCTTCTATAGTATAGACAGTGATCCTCACCATGCTCTCCTGTAGTATAGACAGTGATCCTGACAATGCTCTCCTATAGTATAGACAGTGATCCTCACCATGCTCTCCTATAGTATAGACAGTGATCCTGACAATGCTCTCCTATAGTATAGACAGTGATCCTGAAAATGCTCTCCTATAGCTTTGACAGTGATCCTGACAATGCTCTCCTATAGTATTGACAGGGATCCTCACCATGCTCTCCTATAGTATAGACAGTGATTCTGACAATGCTCTCCTATAGTATAGACAGTGATCCACACCATGCTCTCCTGTAGTATAAACAGTGATCCTCAACATGCTCTCCTATAGTATAGACAGTGATCCTCACCATTCTCTCCTATAGTATAGACAGTGATCCTGACAATGCTCTGCTATAGTATAGACAGTGATCCTCACCATCCTCTGCTATAGTATAGACAGTGATCCTGACCATTCTCTCCTGTAGTATAGACAGTGATTCTCACCATGCTCTCCTGTAGTATAGACAGTGATCCTCACCATGCTCTCCTGTAGTATAGACAGTGATCCTCACCATTCTCTCCTGTAGTATAGACAGTGATCCTCACCATTCTCTCCTATAGTATAGACAGTGATCCTCACCATTCTCTCCTATAGTATAGACAGTGATCCTCACCATTCTCTCCTATAGTATAGACAGTGATCCTCACCATTCTCTCCTATAGTATAGACAGTGATCCTCACCATGCTCTCCTATAGTATAGACAGTGATCCTCATCGTGCTCTTCTATAGTATAGACAGTGATCCTGAAAATGCTCTCCTATAGTATAGACAGTGATCCTCACCATGCTCTCCTATAGTATAGACAGTGATCCTCAACATGCTCTCCTATAGTATAAACAGTGATCCTCACCATTCTCTCCTATAGTATAGACAGTGATCCTGACAATGCTCTGCTATAGTATAGACAGTGATCCTCACCATAATCTGCTATGGTATAGACAGTGATCCTGACCATGCTCTTCTATAGTATAGACATTGATCCTCACCATTCTCTCCTGTAGTATAGACAGTGATCCTCCCCATTCTCTCTGATAGTATAGACAGTGATCCTCACCATGCTCTCCTATAGTATAGACAGTGATCCTCACCATGCTCTCCTATAGTATAGACAGTGATCCTCACCATTCTATCCTATAGTATAGACAGTGATCCTCACCATTCTCTCCTATAGTATAGACAGTGATCCTCACCATTCTCTCCTATAGTATAGACAGTGATCATCACCATTCTCTCCTATAGTATAGACAGTGATCCTCACCATTCTCTC
This sequence comes from Salvelinus fontinalis, assembly GCF_029448725.1. Lineage (NCBI taxonomy): Eukaryota > Metazoa > Chordata > Actinopteri > Salmoniformes > Salmonidae > Salvelinus > Salvelinus fontinalis. Next base: position 20,847,252 of record NC_074670.1, on the reverse strand, counting down.
CTATAGTATAGACAGTGATCCTCACCATTCTCTCCTATTGTATAGACAGTGATCCTCACCATTCTCTCCTATAGTATAGACAGTGATCCTCACCATTCTCTCCTATAGTATAGACAGTGATCCTCACCATGCTCTCCTATAGTATAGACAGTGATCCTCATCGTGCTCTTCTATAGTATAGACAGTGATCCTGAAAATGCTCTCCTATAGTATAGACAGTGATCCTCACCATGCACTCCTATAGTATAGACAGTGATCCTCAACATGCTCTCCTATAGTATAGACAGTGATCCTCACCATTCTCTCCTATAGTATAGACAGTGATCCTCACCATGCTCTCCTATAGTATAGACAGTGATCCTCATCGTGCTCTCATGTAGTATAGACAGTGATCCTGACCATGCTCTCCTATAGCATAGACAGTGATCCTGGCAATGCTCTGCTATAGTATAGACAGTGATCCTGACAATGCTCTCCTATAGTATAGACAGTGATCCTCACCATGCTCTCCTGTAGTATAGACAGTGATCCTGGACATGCTCTTCTATAGTATAGACAGTGATTCTCACCATGCTCTCCTATAGTATAGACAGTGATCCTTGACATGCTCTTCTATAGTATAGACAGTGATCCTCACCATGCTCTCCTATAGTATAGACAGTGATCCTGACCATGCTCTCCTATAGTATAGACAGTGATCCTGACAATGCTCTGCTATAGTATAGACAGTTATCCTGACAATGCTCTCCTATAGTATAGACAGTTATCCTGACAATGCTCTCCGATTGTATAGACAGTGATCCTGACCATGCTCTCCTATGGTATAGACAGTGATCCTCACCATGCTCTCCTATACTGTAGACAGTGATCATCACCATGCTCTCCTATAGTATAGACAGTGATCCTGACAATGCTCTCCTATAGTATAGATAGTGATCCTGAAAATGCTCTCCTATAGCTTTGACAGTGATCCTGACCATGCTCTCCTATAGTATAGACAGTGATCCTGACAATGCTCTGCTATAGTATAGACAGTTATCCTGACAATGCTCTCCTATCGTATAGACAGTTATCCTGACAATGCTCTCCGATTGTATAGACAGTGATCCTGACCATGCTCTCCTATAGTATAGACAGTGATCCTCACCATGCTCTCCTATACTGTAGACAGTGATCATCACCATGCTCTCCTATAGTATAGACAGTGATCCTGACAATGCTCTCCTATAGTATAGATAGTGATCCTGAAAATGCTCTCCTATAGCTTTGACAGTGATCCTGACAATGCTCTCCTATAGTATTGACAGGGATCCTCACCATGCTCTCCTATAGTATAGACAGTGATTCTGACAATGCTCTCCTATAGTATAGACAGTAATCCTCACCATGCTCTCCTGTAGTATAAACAGTGATCCTGACCATGCTCTCCTATAGTATAGACAGTGATCCTGACCATGCTCTCCTATAGTATAGACAGTGATCCTGACAATGCTCTCCTATGGTATAGACAGTGATCCTGACCATTCTCTCCTATATTATAGACAGTGATTCTCAACATGCTCTTCTATAGTATAGACAGTGATCCTAGCCATGTTCTTCTATAGTATAGACAGTGATCCTGACAATGCTCTCCTATAGTATAGACAGTGATCCTCACCATTCTCTCCTATAGTATAGACAGTGATCCTCACCATGCTCTCCTGTAGTATAGACAGTGATCCTCACTATTCTCTCCTATAGTATAGACAGTGATCCTGACAATGCTCTCCTATAGTATAGACAGTGATCCTCACCATTGTCTCCTATAGTATAGACAGTGATCCTCACCATGCTCTCCTATAGTATAGACAGTGATCCTCACCATTGTCTCCTATAGTATAGACAGTGATCCTCACCATGCTCTTCTATAGTATAGACAGTGATCCTCACCATTCTCTCCTATAGTATAGACGGTGATCCTGACAATGCTCTCCTATAGTATAGACAGTGATCCTCACTATTCTCTCCTATAGTATAGACAGTGATCCTCACCATTCTCTCCTATAGTGTAGACAGTGATCCTCACCATTCTCTCCTATAGTATAGACAGTGATCCTCACCATTCTCTCCTATTGTATAGACAGTGATCCTCACCATTCTCTCCTATAGTATAGACCGTGAACCTGACCATGCTCTCCTATAGTATAGACAGTGATCCTCACCATGCTCTCCTATACTGTAGACAGTGATCATCACCATGCTCTCCTATAGTATAGACAGTGATCCTGACAATGCTCTCCTATAGTATAGATAGTGATCCTGAAAATGCTCTCCTATAGCTTTGACAGTGATCCTGACCATGCTCTCCTATAGTATAGACAGTGATCCTGACAATGCTCTGCTATAGTATAGACAGTTATCCTGACAATGCTCTCCTATAGTCTAGACAGTTATCCTGACAATGCTCTCCGATTGTATAGACAGTGATCCTGACCATGCTCTCCTATAGTATAGACAGTGATCCTCACCATGCTCTCCTATTCTGTAGACAGTGATCATCACCATGCTCTCCTATAGTATAGACAGTGATCCTGACAATGCTCTCCTATAGTATAGATAGTGATCCTGAAAATGCTCTCCTATAGCTTTGACAGTGATCCTGACAATGCTCTCCTATAGTATTGACAGGGATCCTCACCATGCTCTCCTATAGTGTAGACAGTGATTCTGACAATGCTCTCCTATAGTATAGACAGTAATCCTCACCATGCTCTCCTGTAGTATAAACAGTGATCCTGACCATGCTCTCCTATAGTATAGACAGTGATCCTGACCATGCTCTCCTATAGTATAGACAGTGATCCTGACAATGCTCTCCTGTGGTATAGACAGTGATCCTGACCATTCTCTCCTATATTATAGACAGTGATTCTCAACATGCTCTTCTATAGTATAGACAGTGATCCTAGCCATGTTCTTCTATAGTATAGACAGTGTTCCTCACCATTCTCTCCTATAGTGTAGACAGTGATCCTCACCATTCTCTCCTATAGTATAGACAGTGATCCTCACCATTCTCTCCTATTGTATAGACAGTGATCCTCACCATTCTCTCCTATAGTATAGACCGTGAACCTGACCATGCTCTCCTATAGTATAGACAGTGATCCTCACCATTCTCTCCTATAGTATAGACAGTGATCCTCACCATTCTCTCCTATTGTATAGACAGTGATCCTCACCATTCTCTCCTATAGTATAGACCGTGAACCTGACCATGCTCTCCTATAGTATAGACAGTGATCCTCACCATGCTCTCCTATAGTATAGACAGTGATCCTCACCATGCTCTCCTATAGTATAGACAGTGATCCTGACCATGCTCTCCTATAGTATAGACAGTGACCCTGAAAATGCTCTGCTATAGTATAGACAGTGAACCTGACCATGCTCTGCTATAGTATAGACAGTGATCCTGACCATGCTCTCCTATTATATGGACAGTGATCCTCACCATGCTCTCCTATTGTATGGACAGTGATCCTCACCATGATCTCCTATTGTATAGACAGTGATCCTCACCATTCTCTCCTATAGTATAGACAGTGATCCTGACAATGCTCTGCTATAGTATAGACAGTGATCCTCACCATGCTCTGCTATAGTATAGACAGTGATCCTCACCATTCTCTCTTGTAGTATAGACAGTGATCCTCACCATGCTTTCCTGTAGTATAGACAGTGATCCTCACCATGCTCTCCTGTAGTATAGACAGTGATCCTCACCATTCTCTCCTGTAGTATAGACAGTGATCCTCACCATGCTCTCCTATAGTATAGACAGTGATCCTCACCATTCTCTCCTATAGTATAGACAGTGATCCTCACCATTCTCTCCTATAGTATAGACAGTGATCCTCACCATTCTCTCCTATTGTATAGACAGTGATCCTCAACATGCTCTCCTATAGTATAGACAGTGATCCTCACCATGCTCTCCTATAGTATAGACAGTGATGCTCATCGTGCTCTCCTATAGTATAGACAGTGATCCTGACCATGCTCTCCTATAGTATAGACAGTGATCCTGACCATGCTCTCCTATAGTATAGACAGTGATCCTCACAATGCTCTCATATAGTATAGACAGTGATTCTCACCATGCTCTCCTATAGTATATACAGTGATTCTCAACATGCTCTCCTATAGTATAGACAGTGATCCTGACCATACTCTCATATAGCATAGACAGTGATCCTGGCAATGCTCTGCTATAGTATAGACAGTGATCCTGACAATGCTCTCCTATAGTATAGACAGTGATCCTCACCATGCTCTCCTGTAGTATAGACAGTGATCCTGGCCATGCTCTTCTATAGTATAGACAGTGATCCTCACCATGCTCTCCTGTAGTATAGACAGTGATCCTGACAATGCTCTCCTATAGTATAGACAGTGATCCTCACCATGCTCTCCTATAGTATAGACAGTGATCCTGACAATGCTCTCCTATAGTATAGACAGTGATCCTGAAAATGCTCTCCTATAGCTTTGACAGTGATCCTGACAATGCTCTCCTATAGTATTGACAGGGATCCTCACCATGCTCTCCTATAGTATAGACAGTGATTCTGACAATGCTCTCCTATAGTATAGACAGTGATCCACACCATGCTCTCCTGTAGTATAAACAGTGATCCTCAACATGCTCTCCTATAGTATAGACAGTGATCCTCACCATTCTCTCCTATAGTATAGACAGTGATCCTGACAATGCTCTGCTATAGTATAGACAGTGATCCTCACCATCCTCTGCTATAGTATAGACAGTGATCCTGACCATTCTCTCCTGTAGTATAGACAGTGATTCTCACCATGCTCTCCTGTAGTATAGACAGTGATCCTCACCATGCTCTCCTGTAGTATAGACAGTGATCCTCACCATTCTCTCCTGTAGTATAGACAGTGATCCTCACCATGCTCTCCTATAGTATAGACAGTGATCCTCACCATTCTCTCCTATAGTATAGACAGTGATCCTCACCATTCTCTCCTATAGTATAGACAGTGATCCTCACCATTCTCTCCTATAGTATAGACAGTGATCCTCACCATTCTCTCCTAAAGTATAGACAGTGATCCTCACCATGCTCTCCTATAGTATAGACAGTGATCCTCATCGTGCTCTTCTATAGTATAGACAGTGATCCTGAAAATGCTCTCCTATAGTATAGACAGTGATCCTCACCATGCTCTCCTATAGTATAGACAGTGATCCTCAACATGCTCTCCTATAGTATAGACAGTGATCCTCACCATTCTCTCCTATAGTATAGACAGTGATCCTGACAATGCTCTGCTATAGTATAGACAGTGATCCTCACCATAATCTGCTATGGTATAGACAGTGATCCTGACCATGCTCTTCTATAGTATAGACATTGATCCTCACCATTCTCTCCTGTAGTATAGACAGTGATCCTCCCCATTCTCTCTGATAGTATAGACAGTGATCCTAACCATGCTCTCCTATAGTATAGACAGTGATCCTCACCATTCTATCCTATAGTATAGACAGTGATCCTCACCATTCTCTCCTGTAGTATAGACAGTGATCCTCCCCATTCTCTCTGATAGTATAGACAGTGATCCTCACCATGCTCTCCTATAGTATAGACAGTGATCCTCACCATTCTATCCTATAGTATAGACAGTGATCCTCACCATTCTCTCCTATAGTATAGACAGTGATCCTCACCATTCTCTCCTATAGTATAGACAGTGATCATCACCATTCTCTCCTATAGTATAGACAGTGATCCTCACCATTCTCTCCTATAGTATAGACAGTGATCCTCACCATTCTCTCCTATTGTATAGACAGTGATCCTCACCATTCTCTCCTATAGTATAGACAGTGATCCTCACCATTCTCTCCTATAGTATAGACAGTGATCCTCACCATGCTCTCCTATAGTATAGACAGTGATCCTCATCGTGCTCTTCTATAGTATAGACAGTGATCCTGAAAATGCTCTCCTATAGTATAGACAGTGATCCTCACCATGCACTCCTATAGTATAGACAGTGATCCTCAACATGCTCTCCTATAGTATAGACAGTGATCCTCACCATTCTCTCCTATAGTATAGACAGTGATCCTCACCATGCTCTCCTATAGTATAGACAGTGATCCTCATCGTGCTCTCATGTAGTATAGACAGTGATCCTGACCATGCTCTCCTATAGCATAGACAGTGATCCTGGCAATGCTCTGCTATAGTATAGACAGTGATCCTGACAATGCTCTCCTATAGTATAGACAGTGATCCTCACCATGCTCTCCTGTAGTATAGACAGTGATCCTGGACATGCTCTTCTATAGTATAGACAGTGATTCTCACCATGCTCTCCTATAGTATAGACAGTGATCCTTGACATGCTCTTCTATAGTATAGACAGTGATCCTCACCATGCTCTCCTATAGTATAGACAGTGATCCTGACCATGCTCTCCTATAGTATAGACAGTGATCCTGACAATGCTCTGCTATAGTATAGACAGTTATCCTGACAATGCTCTCCTATAGTATAGACAGTTATCCTGACAATGCTCTCCGATTGTATAGACAGTGATCCTGACCATGCTCTCCTATAGTATAGACAGTGATCCTCACCATGCTCTCCTATACTGTAGACAGTGATCATCACCATGCTCTCCTATAGTATAGACAGTGATCCTGACAATGCTCTCCTATAGTATAGATAGTGATCCTGAAAATGCTCTCCTATAGCTTTGACAGTGATCCTGACCATGCTCTCCTATAGTATAGACAGTGATCCTGACAATGCTCTGCTATAGTATAGACAGTTATCCTGACAATGCTCTCCTATCGTATAGACAGTTATCCTGACAATGCTCTCCGATTGTATAGACAGTGATCCTGACCATGCTCTCCTATAGTATAGACAGTGATCCTCACCATGCTCTCCTATACTGTAGACAGTGATCATCACCATGCTCTCCTATAGTATAGACAGTGATCCTGACAATGCTCTCCTATAGTATAGATAGTGATCCTGAAAATGCTCTCCTATAGCTTTGACAGTGATCCTGACCATGCTCTCCTATAGTATAGACAGTGATCCTGACAATGCTCTGCTATAGTATAGACAGTTATCCTGACAATGCTCTCCTATAGTATAGACAGTTATCCTGACAATGCTCTCCGATTGTATAGACAGTGATCCTGACCATGCTCTCCTATAGTATAGACAGTGATCCTCACCATGCTCTCCTATACTGTAGACAGTGATCATCACCATGCTCTCCTATAGTATAGACAGTGATCCTGACAATGCTCTCCTATAGTATAGATAGTGATCCTGAAAATGCTCTCCTATAGCTTTGACAGTGATCCTGACAATGCTCTCCTATAGTATTGACAGGGATCCTCACCATGCTCTCCTATAGTATAGACAGTGATTCTGACAATGCTCTCCTATAGTATAGACAGTAATCCTCACCATGCTCTCCTGTAGTATAAACAGTGATCCTGACCATGCTCTCCTATAGTATAGACAGTGATCCTGACCATGCTCTCCTATAGTATAGACAGTGATCCTGACAATGCTCTCCTGTGGTATAGACAGTGATCCTGACCATTCTCTCCTATATTATAGACAGTGATTCTCAACATGCTCTTCTATAGTATAGACAGTGATCCTAGCCATGTTCTTCTATAGTATAGACAGTGATCCTGACAATGCTCTCCTATAGTATAGACAGTGATCCTCTCCATTCTCTCCTATAGTATAGACAGTGATCCTCACCATGCTCTCCTATAGTATAGACAGTGATCCTCACTATTCTCTCCTGTAGTATAGACAGTGATCCTGACAATGCTCTCCTATAGTATAGACAGTGATCCTCACCATTGTCTCCTATAGTATAGACAGTGATCCTCACCATGCTCTCCTATAGTATAGACAGTGATCCTCACCATTGTCTCCTATAGTATAGACAGTGATCCTGACAATGCTCTCCTATGGTATAGACAGTGATCCTGACCATTCTCTCCTATATTATAGACAGTGATTCTCAACATGCTCTTCTATAGTATAGACAGTGATCCTAGCCATGTTCTTCTATAGTATATACAGTGATCCTGACAATGCTCTCCTATAGTATAGACAGTGATCCTCACCATTCTCTCCTATAGTATAGACAGTGATCCTCACCATGCTCTCCTATAGTATAGACAGTGATCCTCACTATTCTCTCCTATAGTATAGACAGTGATCCTGACAATGCTCTCCTATAGTATAGACAGTGATCCTCACCATTGTCTCCTATAGTATAGACAGTGATCCTCACCATGCTCTCCTATAGTATAGACAGTGATCCTCACCATTCTCTCCTATAGTATAGACGGTGATCCTGACAATGCTCTCCTATAGTATAGACAGTGATCCTCACTATTCTCTCCTATAGTATAGACAGTGATCCTCACCATTCTCTCCTATAGTGTAGACAGTGATCCTCACCATTCTCTCCTATAGTATAGACAGTGATCCTCACCATTCTCTCCTATTGTATAGACATTGATCCTCACCATTCTCTCCTATAGTATAGACCGTGAACCTGACCATGCTCTCCTATAGTATAGACAGTGATCCTCACCATGCTCTCCTATACTGTAGACAGTGATCATCACCATGCTCTCCTATAGTATAGACAGTGATCCTGACAATGCTCTCCTATAGTATAGATAGTGATCCTGAAAATGCTCTCCTATAGCTTTGACAGTGATCCTGACCATGCTCTCCTATAGTATAGACAGTGATCCTGACAATGCTCTGCTATAGTATAGACAGTTATCCTGACAATGCTCTCCTATAGTATAGACAGTTATCCTGACAATGCTCTCCGATTGTATAGACAGTGATCCTGACCATGCTCTCCTATAGTATAGACAGTGATCCTCACCATGCTCTCCTATACTGTAGACAGTGATCATCACCATGCTCTCCTATAGTATAGACAGTGATCCTGACAATGCTCTCCTATAGTATAGATAGTGATCCTGAAAATGCTCTCCTATAGCTTTGACAGTGATCCTGACAATGCTCTCCTATAGTATTGACAGGGATCCTCACCATGCTCTCCTATAGTATAGACAGTGATTCTGACAATGCTCTCCTATAGTATAGACAGTAATCCTCACCATGCTCTCCTGTAGTATAAACAGTGATCCTGACCATGCTCTCCTATAGTATAGACAGTGATCCTGACCATGCTCTCCTATAGTATAGACAGTGATCCTGACAATGCTCTCCTGTGGTATAGACAGTGATCCTGACCATTCTCTCCTATATTATAGACAGTGATTCTCAACATGCTCTTCTATAGTATAGACAGTGATCCTAGCCATGTTCTTCTATAGTATAGACAGTGATCCTGACAATGCTCTCCTATAGTATAGACAGTGATCCTCTCCATTCTCTCCTATAGTATAGACAGTGATCCTCACCATGCTCTCCTATAGTATAGACAGTGATCCTCACTATTCTCTCCTGTAGTATAGACAGTGATCCTGACAATGCTCTCCTATAGTATAGACAGTGATCCTCACCATTGTCTCCTATAGTATAGACAGTGATCCTCACCATGCTCTCCTATAGTATAGACAGTGATCCTCACCATTGTCTCCTATAGTATAGACAGTGATCCTCACCATGCTCTTCTATAGTATAGACAGTGATCCTCACCATTCTCTCCTATAGTATAGACGGTGATCCTGACAATGCTCTCCTATAGTATAGACAGTGATCCTCACTATTCTCTCCTATAGTATAGACAGTGATCCTCACCATTCTCTCCTATAGTGTAGACAGTGATCCTCACCATTCTCTCCTATAGTATAGACAGTGATCCTCACCATTCTCTCCTATTGTATAGACAGTGATCCTCACCATTCTCTCCTATAGTATAGACCGTGAACCTGACCATGCTCTCCTATAGTATAGACAGTGATCCTCACCATGCTCTCCTATAGTATAGACAGTGATCCTCACCATGCTCTCCTATAGTATAGACAGTGATCCTGACCATGCTCTCCTATAGTATAGACAGTGACCCTGAAAATGCTCTGCTATAGTATAGACAGTGAACCTGACCATGCTCTCCTATAGTATAGACAGTGATCCTCACCATGCTCTCCTATAGTATAGACAGTGATCCTCACCATGCTCTCCTATTGTATGGACAGTGATCCTCACCATGCTCTCCTATTGTATAGACAGTGATCCTCACCATGCTCTCCTATTGTATGGACAGTGATCCTCACCATGCTCTCCTATTGTATAGACAGTGATCCTCACCATGCTCTCCTATTGTATGGACAGTGATCCTCACCATGCTCTCCTATTGTATGGACAGTGATCCTCACCATGATCTCCTATTGTATAGACAGTGATCCTCACCATGCTCTCCTATTGTATGGACAGTGATCCTCACCATGCTCTCCTATTGTATAGACAGTGATTCTGACAATGCTCTCCTATAGCATAGACAGTGATCCTGACAATGCTCTCCTATCGTATAGACAGTTATCCTGACAATGCTCTCCGATTGTATAGACAGTGATCCTGACCATGCTCTCCTATAGTATAGACAGTGATCCTCACCATGCTCTCCTATACTGTAGACAGTGATCATCACCATGCTCTCCTATAGTATAGACAGTGATCCTGACAATGCTCTCCTATAGTATAGATAGTGATCCTGAAAATGCTCTCCTATAGCTTTGACAGTGATCCTGACAATGCTCTCCTATAGTATTGACAGGGATCCTCACCATGCTCTCCTATAGTATAGACAGTGATTCTGACAATGCTCTCCTATAGTATAGACAGTAATCCTCACCATGCTCTCCTGTAGTATAAACAGTGATCCTGACCATGCTCTCCTATAGTATAGACAGTGATCCTGACCATGCTCTCCTATAGTATAGACAGTGATCCTGACAATGCTCTCCTATGGTATAGACAGTGATACTGACCATTCTCTCCTATATTATAGACAGTGATTCTCAACATGCTCTTCTATAGTATAGACAGTGATCCTAGCCATGTTCTTCTATAGTATAGACAGTGATCCTGACAATGCTCTCCTATAGTATAGACAGTGATCCTCACCATTCTCTCCTATAGTATAGACAGTGATCCTCACCATGCTCTCCTATAGTATAGACAGTGATCCTCACTATTCTCTCCTATAGTATAGACAGTGATCCTGACAATGCTCTCCTATAGTATAGACAGTGATCCTCACCATTGTCTCCTATAGTATAGACAGTGATCCTCACCATGCTCTCCTATAGTATAGACAGTGATCCTCACCATTGTCTCCTATAGTATAGACAGTGATCCTCACCATGCTCTTCTATAGTATAGACAGTGATCCTCACCATTCTCTCCTATAGTATAGACGGTGATCCTGACAATGCTCTCCTATAGTATAGACAGTGATCCTCACCATTCTCTCCTATAGTGTAGACAGTGATCCTCACCATTCTCTCCTATAGTATAGACAGTGATCCTCACCATTCTCTCCTATAGTATAGACCGTGAACCTGACCATGCTCTCCTATAGTATAGACAGTGATCCTCACCATGCTCTCCTATACTGTAGACAGTGATCATCACCATGCTCTCCTATAGTATAGACAGTGATCCTGACAATGCTCTCCTATAGTATAGATAGTGATCCTGAAAATGCTCTCCTATAGCTTTGACAGTGATCCTGACCATGCTCTCCTATAGTATAGACAGTGATCCTGACAATGCTCTGCTATAGTATAGACAGTTATCCTGACAATGCTCTCCTATAGTATAGTCAGTTATCCTGACAATGCTCTCTGATTGTATAGACAGTGATCCTGACCATGCTCTCCTATAGTATAGACAGTGATCCTCACCATGCTCTCCTATACTGTAGACAGTGATCATCACCATGCTCTCCTATAGTATAGACAGTGATCCTGACAATGCTCTCCTATAGTATAGATAGTGATCCTGAAAATGCTCTCCTATAGCTTTGACAGTGATCCTGACAATGCTCTCCTATAGTATTGACAGGGATCCTCACCATGCTCTCCTATAGTATAGACAGTGATTCTGACAATGCTCTCCTATAGTATAGACAGTAATCCTCACCATGCTCTCCTGTAGTATAAACAGTGATCCTGACCATGCTCTCCTATAGTATAGACAGTGATCCTGACCATGCTCTCCTATAGTATAGACAGTGATCCTGACAATGCTCTCCTATGGTATAGACAGTGATCCTGACCATTCTCTCCTATATTATAGACAGTGATTCTCAACATGCTCTTCTATAGTATAGACAGTGATCCTAGCCATGTTCTTCTATAGTATAGACAGTGATCCTGACAATGCTCTCCTATAGTATAGACAGTGATCCTCACCATTCTCTCCTATAGTATAGACAGTGATCCTCACCATGCTCTCCTATAGTATAGACAGTGATCCTCACTATTCTCTCCTGTAGTATAGACAGTGATCCTGACAATGCTCTCCTATAGTATAGACAGTGATCCTCACCATTGTCTCCTATAGTATAGACAGTGATCCTCACCATGCTCTCCTATAGTATAGACAGTGATCCTCACCATTCTCTCCTATAGTATAGACGGTGATCCTGACAATGCTCTCCTATAGTATAGACAGTGATCCTCACTATTCTCTCCTATAGTATAGACAGTGATCCTCACCATTCTCTCCTATAGTGTAGACAGTGATCCTCACCATTCTCTCCTATAGTATAGACAGTGATCCTCACAATTCTCTCCTATTGTATAGACAGTGATCCTCACCATTCTCTCCTATAGTATAGACAATGATCCTCACCATGCTCTCCTATACTGTAGACAGTGATCATCACCATGCTCTCCTATAGTATAGACAGTGATCCTGACAATGCTCTCCTATAGTATAGATAGTGATCCTGAAAATGCTCTCCTATAGCTTTGACAGTAATCCTGACAATGCTCTCCTATAGTATTGACAGGGATCCTCACCATGCTCTCCTATAGTATAGACAGTGATTCTGACAATGCTCTCCTATAGTATAGACAGTAATCCTCACCATGCTCTCCTGTAGTATAAACAGTGATCCTGACCATGCTCTCCTATAGTATAGACAGTGATCCTGACCATGCTCTCCTATAGTATAGACAGTGATCCTCACCATGCTCTCCTATAGTATAGACAGTGATCCTCACTATTCTCTCCTATAGTATAGACAGTGATCCTGACAATGCTCTCCTATAGTATAGACAGTGATCCTCACCATTGTCTCCTATAGTATAGACAGTGATCCTCACCATGCTCTCCTATAGTATAGACAGTGATCCTCACCATTGTCTCCTATAGTATAGACAGTGATCCTCACCATGCTCTTCTATAGTATAGACAGTGATCCTCACCATTCTCTCCTATAGTATAGACGGTGATCCTGACAATGCTCTCCTATAGTATAGACAGTGATCCTCACCATTCTCTCCTATAGTGTAGACAGTGATCCTCACCATTCTCTCCTATAGTATAGACAGTGATCCTCACCATTCTCTCCTATAGTATAGACCGTGAACCTGACCATGCTCTCCTATAGTATAGACAGTGATCCTCACCATGCTCTCCTATACTGTAGACAGTGATCATCACCATGCTCTCCTATAGTATAGACAGTGATCCTGACAATGCTCTCCTATAGTATAGATAGTGATCCTGAAAATGCTCTCCTATAGCTTTGACAGTGATCCTGACCATGCTCTCCTATAGTATAGACAGTGATCCTGACAATGCTCTGCTATAGTATAGACAGTTATCCTGACAATGCTCTCCTATAGTATAGACAGTTATCCTGACAATGCTCTCTGATTGTATAGACAGTGATCCTGACCATGCTCTCCTATAGTATAGACAGTGATCCTCACCATGCTCTCCTATACTGTAGACAGTGATCATCACCATGCTCTCCTATAGTATAGACAGTGATCCTGACAATGCTCTCCTATAGTATAGATAGTGATCCTGAAAATGCTCTCCTATAGCTTTGACAGTGATCCTGACAATGCTCTCCTATAGTATTGACAGGGATCCTCACCATGCTCTCCTATAGTATAGACAGTGATTCTGACAATGCTCTCCTATAGTATAGACAGTAATCCTCACCATGCTCTCCTGTAGTATAAACAGTGATCCTGACCATGCTCTCCTATAGTATAGACAGTGATCCTGACCATGCTCTCCTATAGTATAGACAGTGATCCTGACAATGCTCTCCTATGGTATAGACAGTGATCCTGACCATTCTCTCCTATATTATAGACAGTGATTCTCAACATGCTCTTCTATAGTATAGACAGTGATCCTAGCCATGTTCTTCTATAGTATAGACAGTGATCCTGACAATGCTCTCCTATAGTATAGACAGTGATCCTCACCATTCTCTCCTATAGTATAGACAGTGATCCTCACCATGCTCTCCTATAGTATAGACAGTGATCCTCACTATTCTCTCCTGTAGTATAGACAGTGATCCTGACAATGCTCTCCTATAGTAAAGACAGTGATCCTCACCATTGTCTCCTATAGTATAGACAGTGATCCTCACCATGCTCTCCTATAGTATAGACAGTGATCCTCACCATTCTCTCCTATAGTATAGACGGTGATCCTGACAATGCTCTCCTATAGTATAGACAGTGATCCTCACTATTCTCTCCTATAGTATAGACAGTGATCCTCACCATTCTCTCCTATAGTGTAGACAGTGATCCTCACCATTCTCTCCTATAGTATAGACAGTGATCCTCACAATTCTCTCCTATTGTATAGACAGTGATCCTCACCATTCTCTCCTATAGTATAGACCGTGAACCTGACCATGCTCTCCTATAGTATAGACAGTGATCCTCACCATGCTCTCCTATAGTATAGACAGTGATCCTCACCATGCTCTCCTATAGTATAGACAGTGATCCTGACCATGCTCTCCTATAGTATAGACAGTGACCCTGAAAATGCTCTGCTATAGTATAGACAGTGAACCTGACCATGCTCTCCTATAGCATAGACAGTGATCCTGGCAATGCTCTGCTATAGTATAGACAGTGATCCTGACAATGCTCTCCTATAGTATAGACAGTGATCCTCACCATGCTCTCCTATAGTATAGACAGTGATCCTGACCCAGCTCTCCTATAGTATAGACAGTGATCCTGACAATGCTCTCCTATAGTATAGACAGTGATCCTGACCATGCTCTCCTATTGTAAGGACAGTGATCCTCACCATGCTCTCCTATTGTATGGACAGTGATCCTCACCATGATCTCCTATTGTATGGACAGTGATCCTCACCATGCTCTCCTATTGTATGGACAGTGATCCTCACCATGATCTCCTATTGTATAGACAGTGATCCTCACCATGCTCTCCTATTGTATGGACAGTGATCCTGACCATGCTCTTCTATAGTATAGACGGTGATCCTGACCATGCTCTTCTATAGTATAGACGGTGATCCTCACCATGCTCTCCTATAGTATAGACAGTGATCCTGACCATGCTCTCCTATAGTATAGACAGTGATCCTGAAAATGCTCTCCTATAGTATAGACAGTGATCCTCACAATGCTCTCATATAGTATAGACAGTTATCCTGACAATGCTCTCCTATAGTATAGACAGTTATCCTGACAATGCTCTCTGATTGTATAGACAGTGATCCTGACCATGCTCTCCTATAGTATAGACAGTGATCCTCACCATGCTCTCCTATACTGTAGACAGTGATCATCACCATGCTCTCCTATAGTATAGACAGTGATCCTGACAATGCTCTCCTATAGTATAGATAGTGATCCTGAAAATGCTCTCCTATAGCTTTGACAGTGATCCTGACAATGCTCTCCTATAGTATTGACAGGGATCCTCACCATGCTCTCCTATAGTATAGACAGTGATTCTGACAATGCTCTCCTATAGTATAGACAGTAATCCTCACCATGCTCTCCTGTAGTATAAACAGTGATCCTGACCATGCTCTCCTATAGTATAGACAGTGATCCTGACCATGCTCTCCTATAGTATAGACAGTGATCCTGACAATGCTCTCCTATGGTATAGACAGTGATCCTGACCATTCTCTCCTATATTATAGACAGTGATTCTCAACATGCTCTTCTATAGTATAGACAGTGATCCTAGCCATGTTCTTCTATAGTATAGACAGTGATCCTGACAATGCTCTCCTATAGTATAGACAGTGATCCTCACCATTCTCTCCTATAGTATAGACAGTGATCCTCACCATGCTCTCCTATAGTATAGACAGTGATCCTCACTATTCTCTCCTGTAGTATAGACAGTGATCCTGACAATGCTCTCCTATAGTATAGACAGTGATCCTCACCATTGTCTCCTATAGTATAGACAGTGATCCTCACCATGCTCTCCTATAGTATAGACAGTGATCCTCACCATTGTCTCCTATAGTATAGACAGTGATCCTCACCATGCTCTTCTATAGTATAGACAGTGATCCTCACCATTCTCTCCTATAGTATAGACGGTGATCCTGACAATGCTCTCCTATAGTATAGACAGTGATCCTTACTATTCTCTCCTATAGTATAGACAGTGATCCTCACCAT
Source organism: Salvelinus fontinalis (assembly GCF_029448725.1). Taxonomy (NCBI): domain Eukaryota; kingdom Metazoa; phylum Chordata; class Actinopteri; order Salmoniformes; family Salmonidae; genus Salvelinus; species Salvelinus fontinalis. The sequence goes on along the minus strand of NC_074670.1, from coordinate 20,830,530 downwards.
TCTCTCCTATAGTGTAGACAGTGATCCTCACCATTCTCTCCTATAGTATAGACAGTGATCCTCACAATTCTCTCCTATTGTATAGACAGTGATCCTCACCATTCTCTCCTATAGTATAGACCGTGAACCTGACCATGCTCTCCTATAGTATAGACAGTGATCCTCACCATGCTCTCCTATAGTATAGACAGTGATCCTCACCATGCTCTCCTATAGTATAGACAGTGATCCTGACCATGCTCTCCTATAGTATAGACAGTGACCCTGAAAATGCTCTGCTATAGTATAGACAGTGAACCTGACCATGCTCTGCTATAGTATAGACAGTGAACCTGACCATGCTCTCCTATAGTATAGACAGTGATCCTCACCATGCTCTCCTATAGTATAGACAGTGATCCTGACCATGCTCTCCTATAGTATAGACAGTGATCCTGACCATGCTCTCCTATAGTATAGACAGTGATCCTCACCATACTCTCCTATAGCATAGACAGTGATCCTGGCAATGCTCTAATATAGTATAGACAGTGATCCTGACAATGCTCTCCTATAGTATAGACAGTGATCCTGACAATGCTCTCCTATAGTATAGACAGTGATCCTGACCATGCTCTCCTATTGTAAGGACAGTGATCCTCACCATGCTCTCCTATTGTATGGACAGTGATCCTCACCATGATCTCCTATTGTATGGACAGTGATCCTCACCATGCTCTCCTGTAGTATAGACAGTGATCCTCACCATGCTCTCCTGTAGTATAGACAGTGATCCTCACCATGGTCTCCTTTAGTATAGACAGTGATCCTCACCATTCTCTCCTATAGTATAGACAGTGATCCTCATCATTCTCTCCTATAGTATAGACAGTGATCCTGACAATGCTCTGCTATAGTATAGACAGTGATCCTCACCATGCTCTGCTATAGTATAGACAGTGATCCTGACCATTCTCTCTTGTAGTATAGACAGTGATCCTCACCATGCTCTCCTGTAGTATAGCCAGTGATCCTCACCATGCTCTCCTGTAGTATAGACAGTGATCCTCACCATGCTCTCCTGTAGTATAGACAGTGATCCTCACCATGCTCTCCTGTAGTATAGCCAGTGATCCTCACCATGCTCTCCTGTAGTATAGACAGTGATCCTCGCCATTCTCTCCTATTGTATAGACAGTGATCCTCACCATGCTCTTCTATAGTATAGACAGTGATCCTGACAATGCTCTCCTATAGTATAGACAGTGATCCTGACAATGCTCTCCTATAGTATAGACGGTGATCCTGACAATGCTCTCCTATAGTATAGACGGTGATCCTCACCATGCTCTCCTATAGTATAGACGGTGATCCTGGCCATGCTCTTCTATAGTATAGACAGTGATCCTCACCATGCTCTCCTGTAGTATAGACAGTGATCCTCACCATTCTCTCCTATAGTATAGAAAGTGATCCTCACCATGCTCTCCTATAGTATAGACAGTGATCCTGACCATGCTCTCCTATAGTATAGACAGTGACCCTGAAAATGCTCTGCTATAGTATAGACAGTGAACCTGACCATGCTCTCCTATAGTATAGACAGTGATCCTCACCATGCTCTCCTATAGTATAGCTAGTGATCCTCACCATGCTCTCCTATTGTATGGACAGTGATCCTCACCATGCTCTCCTATTGTATAGACAGTGATCCTCACCATGCTCTCCTATTGTATGGACAGTGATCCTCACCATGTTCTCCTATTGTATAGACAGTGATCCTCACCATGCTCTCCTATTGTATGGACAGTGATCCTCACCATGCTCTCCTATTGTATGGACAGTGATCCTCACCATGATCTCCTATTGTATAGACAGTGATCCTCACCATGCTCTCCTATTGTATGGACAGTGATCCTGACCATGCTCTCCTATTGTATAGACAGTGATCCTCACCATGCTCTCCTATTGTATGGACAGTGATCCTCACCATGATCTCCTATTGTATGGACAGTGATCCTCACCATGCTCTCCTATTGTATGGACAGTGATCCTCACCATGATCTCCTATTGTATAGACAGTGATCCTCACCATGCTCTCCTATTGTATAGACAGTGATCCTCACCATTCTCTCCTATAGTATAGACAGTGATCCTGACCATGCTCTTCTATAGTATAGACAGTGATCCTGACCATGCTCTCCTATAGTATAGACAGTGATCCTGACCAAGCTCTTCTATAGTATAGACAGTGATCCTGACCATGCTCTCCTATAGTATAGACAGTTATCCTGACCATGCTCTCCTATAGTATAGACAGTTATCCTGACCATGCTCTCCTATAGTATAGACAGTGATCCTCACCATGCTCTCCTATAGTATAGACAGTGATCCTGACCATGCTCTCCTATAGTATAGACAGTGACCCTGAAAATGCTCTGCTATAGTATAGACAGTGAACCTGACCATGCTCTCCTATAGTATAGACAGTGATCCTCACCATGCTCTCCTATTGTATAGACAGAGATCCTCACCATGCTCTCCTATTGTATGGACAGTGATCCTCACCATGCTCTCCTATTTTATAGACAGTGATCCTCACCATGCTCTCCTATTGTATGGACAGTGATCCTCACCATGCTCTCCTATTGTATAGACAGTGATCCTCACTATGCTCTTCTATAGTATAGACAGTGATCCTCACCATGCTCTCCTATAGTATAGACAGTGATCCTCACCATGCTCTCCTATTGTATGGACAGTGATCCTCACCATGCTCTTCTATTGTATAGACAGTGATCCTCACCATGCTCTCCTATTGTATGGACAGTGATCCTCACCATGCTCTCCTATTGTATGGACAGTGATCCTCACCATGCTCTCCTATTGTATGGACAGTGATCCTCACCATGATCTCCTATTGTATAGACAGTGATCCTCACCATGCTCTCCTATTGTATGGACAGTGATCCTGACCATGCTCTCCTATTGTATAGACAGTGATCCTCACCATGCTCTCCTATTGTATGGACAGTGATCCTGACCATGCTCTCCTATTGTATGGACAGTGATCCTCACCATGATCTCCTATTGTATAGACAGTGATCCTCACCATGATCTCCTATTGTATAGACAGTGATCCTCACCATTCTCTCCTATAGTATAGACAGTGTTACTGACCATGCTCTTCTATAGTATAGACAGTGATCCTGACCATGCTCTCCTATAGTATAGACAGTGATCCTCACCATGATCTCCTATTGTATAGACAGTGATCCTCACCATTCTCTCCTACAGTATAGACGGTGATCCTCACCATTCTCTCCTATAGTATAGACAGTGATCCTGACAATGCTCTGCTATAGTATAGACAGTGATCCTGACCATGCTCTCCTATAGTATAGACAGTCATCCTGACCAAGCTCTTCTATAGTATAGACAGTGATCCTGACCATGCTCTCCTATAGTATAGACAGTTATCCTGACCATGCTCTCCTATAGTATAGACAGTTATCCTGACCATGCTCTCCTATAGTATAGACAGTGATCCTCACCATGCTCTCCTATAGTATAGACAGTGATCCTGACCATGCTCTCCTATAGTATAGACAGTGACCCTGAAAATGCTCTGCTATAGTATAGACAGTGAACCTGACCATGCTCTCCTATAGTATAGACAGTGATCCTCACCATGCTCTCCTATTGTATAGACAGTGATCCTCACCATGCTCTCCTATTGTATGGACAGTGATCCTCACCATGCTCTCCTATTGTATAGACAGTGATCCTCACCATGCTCTCCTATTGTATGGACAGTGATCCTCACCATGCTCTCCTATTGTATAGACAGTGATCCTCACTATGCTCTTCTATAGTATAGACAGTGATCCTCACCATTCTCTCCTATAGTATAGACAGTGATCCTCACCATGCTCTCCTATTGTATGGACAGTGATCCTCACCATGCTCTTCTATTGTATGGACAGTGATCCTCACCATGCTCTCCTATTGTATAGACAGTTATCCTCACCATGCTCTCCTATTGTATAGACAGTGATCCTCACCATGCTCTCCTATTGTATAGACAGTGATCCTGACCATGCTCTCCTATAGTATAGACAGTGACCCTGAAAATGCTCTGCTATAGTATAGACAGTGAACCTGACCATGCTCTCCTATAGTATATACAGTGATCCTCACCATGCTCTCCTATTGTATAGACAGTGATCCTCACCATGCTCTCCTATTGTATGGACAGTGATCCTCACCATGCTCTCCTATTGTATAGACAGTGATCCTCACCATGCTCTCCTATTGTATGGACAGTGATCCTCACCATGCTCTCCTATTGTATAGACAGTGATCCTCACTATGCTCTCCTATAGTATAGACAGTTATCCTCACCATGCTCTCCTATAGTATAGACAGTGATCCTCACCATGCTCTCCTATTGTATGGACAGTGATCCTCACCATGCTCTTCTATTGTATAGACAGTGATCCTCACCATGCTCTCCTATTGTATGGACAGTGATCCTCACCATGCTCTCCTATTGTATGGACAGTGATCCTCACCATGCTCTCCTATTGTATGGACAGTGATCCTCACCATGATCTCCTATTGTATAGACAGTGATCCTCACCATGCTCTCCTATTGTATGGACAGTGATCCTGACCATGCTCTCCTATTGTATAGACAGTGATCCTCACCATGATCTCCTATTGTATGGACAGTGATCCTCACCATGCTCTCCTATTGTATGGACAGTGATCCTCACCATGATCTCCTATTGTATAGACAGTGATCCTCACCATGATCTCCTATTGTATAGACAGTGATCCTCACCATTCTCTCCTATAGTATAGACAGTGTTACTGACCATGCTCTTCTATAGTATAGACAGTGATCCTGACCATGCTCTCCTATAGTATAGACAGTGATCCTCACCATGATCTCCTATTGTATAGACAGTGATCCTCACCATTCTCTCCTACAGTATAGACGGTGATCCTCACCATTCTCTCCTATAGTATAGACAGTGATCCTGACAATGCTCTGCTATAGTATAGACAGTGATCCTCGCCATGCTCTGATATAGTATAGACAGTGATCCTCACCATGCTCTCTTGTAGTATAGACAGTGATCCTCACCATGCTCTCCTGTAGTATAGACAGTGATCCTCACCATGCTCTCCTGTAGTATAGACAGTTATCCTCACCATGCTCTCCTGTAGTATAGACAGTGATCCTCACCATGCTCTCCTATAGTATAGACAGTGATCCTCACCATTCTCTCCTATAGTATAGACAGTGATCCTCACCATTCTCTCCTATAGTATAGACAGTGATCCTCACCATTCTCTCCTATTGTATAGACAGTGATCCTCACCATTCTCTCCTATAGTATAGACAGTGATCCTCACCATTCTCTCCTATAGGTTAGACAGTGATCCTCACCATGCTCTCCTATAGGTTAGACAGTGATCCTGACAATGCTCTCCTATAGTATAGACAGTGACTCCGACAATTCTCTTCTATAGTATAGACAGTGATCCTGACAATGCTCTCCTATAGTATAGACAGTGATCCTGACAATGCTCTCCTATAGTATAGACGGTGATCCTGACAATGCTCTCCTATAGTATAGACGGTGATCCTCACCATGCTCTCCTATAGTATAGACGGTGATCCTGGCCATGCTCTTTTATAGTATAGACAGTGATCCTCACCATGATCTCCTGTAGTATAGACAGTGATCCTCACCATTCTCTCCTGTAGTATAGACAGTGATCCTCACCATTCTCTCCTATAGTATAGACAGTGATCCTGACCATGCTCTTCTATAGTATAGACAGTGATCCTGACCATGCTCTTCTATAGTATAGACAGTTATCCTGACCATGCTCTCCTATAGTATAGACAGTGAACCTGACCATGCTCTCCTATAGTATAGACAGTGAACCTGACCATGCTCTCCTATAGTATAGACAGTGATCCTCACCATGCTCTCCTATAGTATAGACAGTGATCCTCACCATGCTCTCCTATTGTATGGACAGTGATCCTCACCATGCTCTCCTATTGTATAGACAGTGATCCTCACCATGCTCTCCTATTGTATGGACAGTGATCCTCACCATGCTCTCCTATTGTATAGACAGTGATCCTCACCATGCTCTCCTATTGTATGGACAGTGATCCTCACCATGCTCTCCTATTGTATGGACAGTGATCCTCACCATGATCTCCTATTGTATAGACAGTGATCCTCACCATGCTCTCCTATTGTATGGACAGTGATACTGACCATGCTCTCCTATTGTATAGACAGTGATCCTCACCATGCTCTCCTATTGTATGGACAGTGATCCTCACCATGATCTCCTATTGTATGGACAGTGATCCACACCATGCTCTCCTATTGTATGGACAGTGATCCTCATCATGATCTCCTATTGTATGGACAGTGATCTCACCATGCTCTCCTATTGTATGGACAGTGATCCTCACCATGATCTCCTATTGTATAGACAGTGATCCTCACCATGCTGTCCTATAGTATAGACAGTGATCCTGACCATGCTCTCCTATAGTATAGACAGTGATTCTCAACATGCTCTCCTATTGTATGGACGGTGATCCTCACCATGCTCTCCTATTGTATGGACAGTGATCCTCACCATGCTCTCCTATTGTATGGACAGTGATCCTCACCATGATCTCCTATTGTATAGACAGTGATCCTCACCATTCTCTCCTATAGTATAGACAGTGATCCTGACAATGCTCTTCTATAGTATAGACAGTGATCCTCACCATGCTCTCCTATAGTATAGACAGTGATCCTCACCATGCTCTCCTATTGTAAAGACAGTGATCCTCACCATGCTCTCCTATTGTATGGACAGTGATCCTCACCATGCTCTCCTATTGTATGGACAGTGATCCTCACCATGCTCTCCTATTGTATGGACAGTGATCCTCACCATGCTCTCCTATTGTATGGACAGTGATCCTCACCATGATCTCCTATTGTATAGACAGTGATTCTCACCATGCTCTCCTATTGTATGGACAGTGATCCTCACCATGCTCTCCTATTGTATGGACAGTGATCCTCACCATGATCTCCTATTGTATAGACAGTGATCCTCACCATGCTCTCCTATTGTATGGACAGTGATACTGACCATGCTCTCCTATTGTATAGACAGTGATCCTCACCATGCTCTCCTATTGTATGGACAGTGATCCTCACCATGATCTCCTATTGTATGGACAGTGATCCACACCATGCTCTCCTATTGTATGGACAGTGATCCTCATCATGATCTCCTATTGTATGGACAGTGATCTCACCATGCTCTCCTATTGTATGGACAGTGATCCTCACCATGATCTCCTATTGTATAGACAGTGATCCTCACCATGCTGTCCTATAGTATAGACAGTGATCCTGACCATGCTCTCCTATAGTATAGACAGTGATTCTCAACATGCTCTCCTATTGTATGGACGGTGATCCTCACCATGCTCTCCTATTGTATGGACAGTGATCCTCACCATGCTCTCCTATTGTATGGACAGTGATCCTCACCATGATCTCCTATTGTATAGACAGTGATCCTCACCATTCTCTCCTATAGTATAGACAGTGATCCTGACAATGCTCTTCTATAGTATAGACAGTGATCCTCACCATGCTCTCCTATAGTATAGACAGTGATCCTCACCATGCTCTCCTATTGTAAAGACAGTGATCCTCACCATGCTCTCCTATTGTATGGACAGTGATCCTCACCATGCTCTCCTATTGTATGGACAGTGATCCTCACCATGCTCTCCTATTGTATGGACAGTGATCCTCACCATGCTCTCCTATTGTATGGACAGTGATCCTCACCATGATCTCCTATTGTATAGACAGTGATCCTCACCATGCTCTCCTATTGTATGGACAGTGATCCTCACCATGCTCTCCTATTGTATGGACAGTGATCCTCACCATGATCTCCTATTGTATAGACAGTGATCCTCACCATGATCTCCTATTGTATAGACAGTGATCCTCACCATGATCTCCTATTGTATAGACAGTGATCCTCACCATTCTCTCCTATAGTATAGACAGTGATCCTGACCATGCTCTTCTATAGTATAGACAGTGATCCTCACCATGCTCTCCTATAGTATAGACAGTGATCCTCACCATGATCTCCTATTGTATAGACAGTGATCCTCACCATTCTCTCCTATAGTATAGACAGTGATCCTCACCATTCTCTCCTATAGTATAGACAGTGATCCTGACAATGCTCTGCTATAGTATAGACAGTGATCCTCACCATGCTCTGCTATAGTATAGACAGTGATCCTGACCATTCTCTCTTGTAGTATAGACAGTGATCCTCACCATGCTCTCCTGTAGTATAGCCAGTGATCCTCACCATGCTCTCCTGTAGTATAGACAGTGATCCTCACCATTCTCTCCTATAGTATAGACAGTGATCCTGACCATGCTCTTCTATAGTATAGACAGTGATCCTGACCATGCTCTTCTATAGTATAGACAGTTATCCTGACCATGCTCTCCTATAGTATAGACAGTGAACCTGACCATGCTCTCCTATAGTATAGACAGTGAACCTGACCATGCTCTCCTATAGTATAGACAGTGATCCTCACCATGCTCTCCTATAGTATAGACAGTGATCCTCACCATGCTCTCCTATTGTATGGACAGTGATCCTCACCATGCTCTCCTATTGTATAGACAGTGATCCTCACCATGCTCTCCTATTGTATGGACAGTGATCCTCACCATGCTCTCCTATTGTATAGACAGTGATCCTCACCATGCTCTCCTATTGTATGGACAGTGATCCTCACCATGCTCTCCTATTGTATGGACAGTGATCCTCACCATGATCTCCTATTGTATAGACAGTGATCCTCACCATGCTCTCCTATTGTATGGACAGTGATACTGACCATGCTCTCCTATTGTATAGACAGTGATCCTCACCATGCTCTCCTATTGTATGGACAGTGATCCTCACCATGATCTCCTATTGTATGGACAGTGATCCACACCATGCTCTCCTATTGTATGGACAGTGATCCTCATCATGATCTCCTATTGTATGGACAGTGATCTCACCATGCTCTCCTATTGTATGGACAGTGATCCTCACCATGATCTCCTATTGTATAGACAGTGATCCTCACCATGCTGTCCTATAGTATAGACAGTGATCCTGACCATGCTCTCCTATAGTATAGACAGTGATTCTCAACATGCTCTCCTATTGTATGGACGGTGATCCTCACCATGCTCTCCTATTGTATGGACAGTGATCCTCACCATGCTCTCCTATTGTATGGACAGTGATCCTCACCATGAACTCCTATTGTATAGACAGTGATCCTCACCATTCTCTCCTATAGTATAGACAGTGATCCTGACAATGCTCTTCTATAGTATAGACAGTGATCCTCACCATGCTCTCCTATAGTATAGACAGTGATCCTCACCATGCTCTCCTATTGTAAAGACAGTGATCCTCACCATGCTCTCCTATTGTATGGACAGTGATCCTCACCATGCTCTCCTATTGTATGGACAGTGATCCTCACCATGCTCTCCTATTGTATGGACAGTGATCCTCACCATGCTCTCCTATTGTATGGACAGTGATCCTCACCATGATCTCCTATTGTATAGACAGTGATCCTCACCATGCTCTCCTATTGTATGGACAGTGATCCTCACCATGATCTCCTATTGTATGGACAGTGATCCTCACCATGATCTCCTATTGTATAGACAGTGATCCTCACCATGATCTCCTATTGTATAGACAGTGATCCTCACCATGATCTCCTATTGTATAGACAGTGATCCTCACCATTCTCTCCTATAGTATAGACAGTGATCCTGACCATGCTCTTCTATAGTATAGACAGTGATCCTCACCATGCTCTCCTATAGTATAGACAGTGATCCTCACCATGATCTCCTATTGTATAGACAGTGATCCTCACCATTCTCTCCTATAGTATAGACAGTGATCCTCACCATTCTCTCCTATAGTATAGACAGTGATCCTGACAATGCTCTGCTATAGTATAGACAGTGATCCTCACCATGCTCTGCTTTAGTATAGACAGTGATCCTGACCATTCTCTCTTGTAGTATAGACAGTGATCCTCACCATGCTCTCCTGTAGTATAGCCAGTGATCCTCACCATGCTCTCCTGTAGTATAGACAGTGATCCTCACCATGCTCTACTGTAGTATAGACAGTGATCCTCACCATGCTCTCCTGTAGTATAGACAGTGATCCTCACCATGCTCTCCTTTAGTATAGACAGTGATCCTCACCATGCTCTCCTATAGTATAGACAGTGATCCTCACCATTCTCTCCTAGAGTATAGACAGTGATCCTCGCCATTCTCTCCTATTGTATAGACAGTGATCCTCACCATGCTCTCCTATAGTATAGACAGTGATCCTGACAATGCTCTCCTATAGTATAGACATTGATTCTGACAATGCTCTTCTATAGTATAGACAGTGATCCTGACAATGCTCTCCTATAGTATAGACAGTGATCCTGACAATGCTCTCCTATAGTATAGACGGTGATCCTGACAATGCTCTCCTATAGTATAGACGGTGATCCTCACCATGCTCTCCTATAGTATAGACGGTGATCCTGGCCATGCTCTTCTATAGTATAGACAGTGATCCTCACCATGCTCTCCTATAGTATAGACAGTGATCCTCACCATTCTCTCCTATAGTATAGACAGTGATCCTGACCATGTTCTTCTATAGTATAGACAGTGATCCTGACCATGCTCTCCTATAGTATAGACAGTTATCCTGACCATGCTCTCCTATAGGATAGACAGTGAACCTGACCATGCTCTCCTATAGTATAGACAGTGATCCTGACCATGCTCCCCTATAGTATAGACAGTGACCCTGAAAATGCTCTGCTATAGTATAGACAGTGAACCTGACCATGCTCTCCGATAGAATAGACAGTGATCCTCACCATGCTCTCCTATAGTATAGACAGTTATCCTGACCATGCTCTCCTATAGGATAGACAGTGAACCTGACCATGCTCTCCTATAGTATAGACAGTGATCCTGACCATGCTCCCCTATAGTATAGACAGTGACCCTGAAAATGCTCTGCTATAGTATAGACAGTGAACCTGACCATGCTCTCCGATAGTATAGACAGTGATCCTCACCATGCTCTCCTATAGTATAGACAGTTATCCTGACCATGCTCTCCTATAGGATAGACAGTGAACCTGACCATGCTCTCCTATAGTATAGACAGTGATCCTGACCATGCTCCCCTATAGTATAGACAGTGACCCTGAAAATGCTCTGCTATAGTATAGACAGTGAACCTGACCATGCTCTCCGATAGTATAGACAGTGATCCTCACCATGCTCTCCTATAGTATAGGCAGTGATCCTCACCATGCTCTCCTATTGTATGGACAGTGATCCTCACCATGCTCTCCTATTGTATAGACAGTGATCCTCACCATGCTCTCCTATTGTATGGACAGTGATCCTCACCATGCTCTCCTATTGTATGGACAGTGATCCTCACCTTGCTCTCCTATTGTATGGACAGTGATCCTCACCATGATCTCCTAATGTATAGACAGTGATCCTCACCATGATCTCCTATTGTATAGACAGTGATCCTCACCATGCTCTCCTATAGTATAGACAGTGATCCTGACCATGCTCTTCTATAGTATAGACGGTGATCCTCACCATGCTCTCCTATAGTATAGACAGTGATCCTGACCATGCTCTCCTATAGTATAGACAGTGATCTTGAAAATGCTCTCCTATAGTATAGACAGTGATCCTCACAATGCTCTCATATAGTATAGACAGTGATTCTCACCATGCTCTCCTATAGTATAGACAGTGATTCTCAACATGCTCTCCTATAGTATAGACAGTGATCCTGAAAATGCTCTCCTATAGCTTTGACAGGGATCCTCACCATGCTCTCCTATAGTATAGACAGTGATTCTGACAATGCTCTCCTATAGCATAGACAGTGATCCTCACCATGCTCTCCTATAGTATAGACAGTGATCCTGACAATGCTCTCCTATAGTATAGACTGTGATCCTGACCATGCTCTCCTATAGTATAGACAGTGATCCTGACAATGCTCTCCTATAGTATAGACTGTGATCCTGACCATGCTCTCCTGTAGTATAAACAGTGATCCTGACCATGCTCTCCTATAGTATAGACAGTGATCCTTACAATGCTCTCCTATAGTATAGACTGTGATCCTGACCATGCTCTCCTATAGTATAGACAGTGATCCTGACAATGCTCTGCTATAGTATAGACAGTGATCCTGACAATGCTCTCCTATAGTAGAGACAGTGATCCTGACCATTCTCTCCTATATTATAGACATTGATTCTCACCATGCTCTCCTATAGTATAGACAGTGATCCTGACCATGCTCTCCTATAGTATAGACAGTGATCCTGAAAATGCTCTCCTATAGTATAGACAGTGATCCTCACAATGCTCTCATATAGTATAGACAGTGATCCTGACCATACTCTCCTATAGCATAGACAGTGATCCTGACAATGCTCTCCTATAGTATAGACAGTGATCCTGAAAATGCTCTCCTATAGCTTTGACAGGGATCCTCACCATGCTCTCCTATAGTATAGACAGTGATTCTGACAATGCTCTCCTATAGCATAGACAGTGATCCTGACCATGCTCTCCTATAGTATAGACAGTGATCCTGACAATGCTCTCCTATAGTATAGACTGTGATCCTGACCATGCTCTCCTATAGTATAGACAGTGATCCTGACAATGCTCTGCTATAGCTTTGACAGGGATCCTCACCATGCTCTCCTATAGTATAGACAGTGATTCTGACAATGCTCTCCTATAGCATAGACAGTGATCCTCACCATGCTCTCCTGTAGTATAAACAATGATACTGACCATGCTCTCCTATAGTATAGACAGTGATCCTGACAATGCTCTCCTATAGTATAGACTGTGATCCTGACCATGCTCTCCTATAGTATAGACAGTGATCCTGACAATGCTCTGCTATAGTATAGACAGTGATCCTGACAATGCTCTCCTATAGTAGAGACAGTGATCCTGACCATTCTCTCCTATATTATAGACATTGATTCTCACCATGCTCTCCTATAATATAGACAGTGATCCTAGCCATGCTCTTCTATAGTATAGACAGTGATCCTGACAATGCTCTCCTATAGTATAGACAGTGATCCTCACCATTCTCTCCTATAGTATAGACAGTGATCCTCACCATTCTCTCCTATAGTATAGACAGGGATCCTCACCATTCTCTCCTATAGTATAGACAGTGATCCTAACCATTCTATCCTATTGTATAGACAGTGATCCTCACCATTCTCTCCTATAGTATAGACAGTGATCCTCACCATTCTCTCCTATAGTATAGACAGTGATCCTCACCATGCTCTCCTATAGTATAGACAGTGATCCTCATCGTGCTCTTCTATAGTATAGACAGTGATCCTGAAAATGCTCTCCTATAGTATAGACAGTGATCCTCACAATGCTCTCCTATAGTATAGACAGTGATCCTCAACATGCTCTCCTATTGTATGGACAGTGATCCTCACCATGCTCTGCTATAGTATAGACAGTGATCCTCACCATGCTCTCCTGTAGTATAGACAGTGATCCTCACCATGCTCTCCTGTAGTATAGACAGTGATCCTCACCATGCTCTCCTATAGTATAGACAGTGATCCTCACCATTCTCTCCTATAGTATAGACAGTGATCCTCACCATTCTCTCCTATAGTATAGACAGTGATCCTCACCATTCTCTCCTATTGTATAGACAGTGATCCTCACCATTCTCTCCTATTGTATAGACAGTGATCCTCACCGTTCTCTCCTATAGTATAGACAGTGATCCTCACCATTCTCTCCTATAGTATAGACAGTGATTATGGCAATGCTCTGCTATAGTATAGACAGTGATCCTGACAATGCTCTCCTATAGTATAGACAGTGATCCTCACCATGCTCTCCTGTAGTATAGACAGTGATCCTGGCCATGCTCTTCTATAGTATAGACAGTGATCCTCACCATGCTCTCCTATAGTATAGACAGTGATCCTGACCATGCTCTCCTATAGTATAGACAGTGATCCTGACAATGCTCTGCTATAGTATAGTCAGTGATCCTGACCATGCTCTCCTATAGTATAGACAGTGATCCTCACCATGCTCTCCTATACTGTAGACAGTGATCCTCACCATGCTCTCCTATAGTATAGACAGTGATCCTGACAATGCTCTCCTATAGTATTGACAGGGATCCTCACCATGCTCTCCTATAATATAGACAGTGATTCTGACAATGCTCTCCTATAGTATAGACAGTGATCCTCACCATGCTCTCCTGTAGTATAAACAGTGATTCTGACAATGCTCTCCTATAGTATAGACAGTGATCCTGACAATGCTCTGCTATAGTATAGACAGTGATCCTGACAATGCTCTCCTATAGTATAGACAGTGATCCTGACCATTCTCTCCTATAGTATAGACAGTGATTCTAAACATGCTCTCCTATAGTATAGACAGTGATCCTAGCCATGCTCTTCTATAGTATAGACAGTGATCCTGACAATGCTCTCCTATAGTATAGACAGTGATCCTCACCATTCTCTCCTATAGTATAGACAGTGATCCTCACCATTCTCTCCTATAGTATAGACAGTGATCCTCACCATTCTCTCCTATAGTATAGACAGTGATCCTCATCGTGCTCTTCTATAGTATAGACAGTGATCCTGACAATGCTCTGCTATAGTATAGACAGTGATCCTCACCATGCTCTCCTATACTGTAGACAGTGATCCTCACCATGCTCTCCTATAGTATAGACAGTGATCCTGACAATGCTCTCCTATAGTATTGACAGGGATCCTCACCATGCTCTCCTATAGTATAGACAGTGATTCTGACAATGCTCTCCTATAGTATAGACAGTGATCCTCACCATGCTCTCCTGTAGTATAAACAGTGATTCTGACAATGCTCTCCTATAGTATAGACAGTGATCCTGACAATGCTCTGCTATAGTATAGACAGTGATCCTGACAATGCTCTCCTATAGTATAGACAGTGATCCTGACCATTATCTCCTATAGTATAGACAGTGATTCTCAACATGCTCTCCTATAGTATAGACAGTGATCCTAGCCATGCTCTTCTATAGTATAGACAGTGATCCTGACAATGCTCTCCTATAGTATAGACAGTGATCCTCACCATTCTCTCCTATAGTATAGACAGTGATCCTCACCATTCTCTCCTATAGTATAGACAGTGATCCTCACCATTCTCTCCTATAGTATAGACAGTGATCCTCACCATTCTCTCCTATTGTATAGACAGTGATCCTCACCATTCTCTCCTATAGTATAGACAGTGATCCTCACCATTCTCTCCTATTGTATAGACAGTGATCTTCACCATTCTCTCCTATAGTATAGACAGTGATCCTCACCATGCTCTCCTATAGTATAGACAGTGATCCTCATCGTGCTCTTCTATAGTATAGACAGTGATCCTGACAATGCTCTGCTATAGTATAGACAGTGATCCTCACCATGCTCTCCTATAGTATAGACAGTGATCCTCATCGTGCTCTTCTATAGTATAGACAGTGATCCTGAAAATGCTCTCCTATAGTATAGACAGTGATCCTCACCATGCTCTCCTATAGTATAGACAGTGATCCTCAACATGCTCTCCTATAGTATAGACAGTGATCCTCACCATTCTCTCCTATTGTATAGACAGTGATCCTGACAATGCTCTGCTATAGTATAGACAGTGATCCTCACCATGCTCTGCTATAGTATAGACAGTGATCCTGACCATGCTCTTCTATAGTATAGATAGTGATCCTCACCATTCTCTCCTATAGTATAGACAGTGATCCTCACCATTCTCTCCTATAGTATAGAGAGTGATCCTCACCATTCTCTCCTATAGTATAGACAGTGATCCTGGCCATGCGCATCTATAGTATAGACACTGATCCTGACAATGCTCTCCTATAGTATAGACAGTGATCCTCACTATGCTCTCCTATAGTATAGACAGTGATCCTCACCATTCTCTCCTATAGTATAGACAGTGATCCTCACCATGCTCTCCTGTAGTATAGACAGTGATCCTCATCGTGCTCTTCTATAGTATAGACAGTGATCCTGAAAATGCTCTCCTATAGTATAGACAGTGATCCTCACCATGCTCTCCTATAGTATAGACAGTGATCCTGACAATGCTCTGCTATAGTATAGACAGTGATCCTGACAATGCTCTGCTATAGTATAGACAGTGATCCTCACCATGCTCTTCTATAGTATAGACAGTGATCCTGACCATGCTCTGCTATAGTATAGACAGTGATCCTCACCATGCTCTGCTATAGTATAGACAGTGATCCTGACCATGCTCTTCTATAGTATAGACAGTGATCCTCACCATTCTCTCCTATAGTAGAGACAGTGATCCTCACCATTTTCTCCTATAGTATAGAGAGTGATCCTCGCCATTCTCTCCTATAGTATAGACAGTGATCCTCACCATTCTCTCCTGTAGTATAGACAGTGATCCTCACCATTCTCTCCTATAGTATAGTCAGTGATCCTCACCATTCTCTCCTATAGTATAGACAGTGATCCTCACCATGCTCTGCTATAGTATAGACAGTGATCCTGACCATTCTCTCTGATAGTATAGACAGTGATCCTCACCATGCTCTGCTATAGTATAGACAGTGATCCTGACCATGCTCTTCTATAGTATAGACAGTGATCCTGACCATTCTCTCTGATAGTATAGACAGTGATCCTCACCATGCTCTCCTATAGTATAGACAGTGATCCTCACCATGCTCTTCTATAGTATAGACAGTGATCCTCACCATTCGCTCCTATAGTATAGACAGTGAACCTCACCATTCTCTCCTATAGTATAGACAGTGATCCTCACCATTCTCTCCTATAGTATAGTCAGTGATCCTCACCATTCTCTCCTATAGTATAGACAGTGATCCTCACCATTCTCTCCTATAGTATAGACAGTGATCCTCATCGTGCTCTTCTATAGTATAGACAGTGATCCTCATCGTGCTCTTCTATAGTATAGACAGTGATCCTCACCATGCTCTCCTATAGTATAGACAGTGATTCTCAACATGCTCTCCTATAGTATAGACAGTGATCCTAGCCATGCTCTTCTATAGTATAGACAGTGATCCTGACAATGCTCTCCTATAGTATAGACAGTGATCCTCACCATTCTCTCCTATAGTATAGACAGTGATCCTCACCATTCTCTCCTATAGTATAGACAGTGATCCTCACCATTCTCTCCTATAGTATAGACAGTGATCCTCACCATTCTCTCCTATTGTATAGACAGTGATCCTCACCATTCTCTCCTATAGTATAGACAGTGATCCTCACCATGCTCTCCTATAGTATAGACAGTGATCCTCATCGTGCTCTTCTATAGTATAGACAGTGATCCTGAAAATGCTCTCCTATAGTATAGACAGTGATCCTCACCATGCTCTCCTATAGTATAGACAGTGATCCTCAACATGCTCTCCTATAGTATAGACAGTGATCCTCACCATTCTCTCCTATTGTATAGACAGTGATCCTGACAATGCTCTGCTATAGTATAGACAGTGATCCTCACCATGCTCTGCTATAGTATAGACAGTGATCCTGACCATGCTCTTCTATAGTATAGATAGTGATCCTCACCATTCTCTCCTATAGTATAGACAGTGATCCTCACCATTCTCTCCTATAGTATAGAGAGTGATCCTCACCATTCTCTCCTATAGTATAGACAGTGATCCTGGCCATGCGCATCTATAGTATAGACACTGATCCTGACAATGCTCTCCTATAGTATAGACAGTGATCCTCACTATGCTCTCCTATAGTATAGACAGTGATCCTCACCATTCTCTCCTGTAGTATAGACAGTGATCCTCACCATTCTCTCCTATAGTATAGACAGTGATCCTCACCATGCTCTCCTGTAGTATAGACAGTGATCCTCATCGTGCTCTTCTATAGTATAGACAGTGATCCTGAAAATGCTCTCCTATAGTATAGACAGTGATCCTCACCATGCTCTCCTATAGTATAGACAGTGATCCTGACAATGCTCTGCTATAGTATAGACAGTGATCCTGACAATGCTCTGCTATAGTATAGACAGTGATCCTCACCATGCTCTTCTATAGTATAGACAGTGATCCTGACCATGCTCTTCTATAGTATAGACAGTGATCCTGACAATGCTCTGCTATAGTATAGACAGTGATCCTCACCATGCTCTGCTATAGTATAGACAGTGATCCTGACCATGCTCTTCTATAGTATAGACAGTGATCCTCACCATTCTCTCCTATAGTAGAGACAGTGATCCTCACCATTTTCTCCTATAGTATAGAGAGTGATCCTCGCCATTCTCTCCTATAGTATAGACAGTGATCCTCACCATTCTCTCCTGTAGTATAGACAGTGATCCTCACCATTCTCTCCTATAGTATAGTCAGTGATCCTCACCATTCTCTCCTATAGTATAGACAGTGATCCTCACCATGCTCTGCTATAGTATAGACAGTGATCCTGACCATTCTCTCTGATAGTATAGACAGTGATCCTCACCATGCTCTGCTATAGTATAGACAGTGATCCTGACCATGCTCTTCTATAGTATAGACAGTGATCCTGACCATTCTCTCTGATAGTATAGACAGTGATCCTCACCATGCTCTCCTATAGTATAGACAGTGATCCTCACCATGCTCTTCTATAGTATAGACAGTGATCCTCACCATTCGCTCCTATAGTATAGACAGTGAACCTCACCATTCTCTCCTATAGTATAGACAGTGATCCTCACCATTCTCTCCTATAGTATAGTCAGTGATCCTCACCATTCTCTCCTATAGTATAGACAGTGATCCTCACCATTCTCTCCTATAGTATAGACAGTGATCCTCATCGTGCTCTTCTATAGTATAGACAGTGATCCTCATCGTGCTCTTCTATAGTATAGACAGTGATCCTCACCATGCTCTCCTATAGTATAGACAGTGATCCTCACCATTCTCTCCTACAGTATAGACAGTGATCCTCAACATGCTCTCCTATAGTATAGACAGTGATCCTCACCATTCTCTCCTATACTATAGACAGTGATCCTGACAATGCTCTGCTATAGTATAGACAGTGATCCTCACCATGCTCTGCTATAGTATAGACAGTGATCCTGACCATGCTCTTCTATAGTATAGACAGTGATCCTCACCATACTCTCCTATAGTATAGACAGTGATCCTCACCATTCTCTCCTATAGTATAGACAGTGATCCTCACCATTCTCTCCTGTAGTATAGACAGTGATCCTCGACATGCTCTCCTATAGTATAGACAGTGATCCTCACCATACTATCCTATAGTATAGACAGTGATCCTGACAATGCTCTTCTATAGTAGAGACAGTGATCCTCACCATTCTCTCCTATAGTATAGAGAGTGATCCTGACCATTCTCTCCTATAGTATAGACAGTGATCCTCACCATTCTCTCCTATAGTATAGACAGTGATCCTCACCATTCTCTCCTGTAGTATAGACAGTGATCCTCCCCATTCTCTCTGATAGTATAGACAGTGATCCTCACCATGCTCTCCTATAGTATAGACAGTGATCCTCACCATGCTCTTCTATAGTATAGACAGTGATCCTCACCATTCGCTCCTATAGTATAGACAGTGATCCTCACCATTCTCTCCTATAGTATAGACAGTGATCCTCACCATTCTCTCCTATAGTATAGACAGTGATCCTCACCATTCTCTCCTATAGTATAGACAGTGATCCTCACCATTCTCTCCTATAGTATAGACAGTGATCCTCACCATTCTCTCCTATAGTATAGACAGTGATCCTCACCATTCTCTCCTGTAGTATAGACAGTGATCCTCACCATTCTCTCCTATAGTATAGACAGTGATCCTCACCATGCTCTCCTGTAGTATAGACAGTGATCCTCACCATTCTCTCCTGTAGTATAGACAGTGATCCTCACCATGCTCTCCTATAGTATAGACAGTGATCCTCAACATGCTCTCCTATAGTATAGACAGTGATCCTCACCATGCTCTCCTATAGTATAGACAGTGATCCTCAACATGCTCTCCTATAGTATAGACAGTGATCCTCAACATGCTCTCCTATAGTATAGACAGTGATCCTCACCATGCTCTCCTAAAGGATAGACCGTGATCCTCACCATGCTCTCCTATAGTATAGACAGTGATCCTCACCATGCTCTCCTAAAGGATAGACAGTGATCCTCACCATACTATCCTATAGTATAGACAGTGATCCTGACAATGCTCTTCTATAGTATAGACAGTGATCCTGACAATGCTCTCCTATAGTATAGACAGTGATCCTGACAATGCTCTTCTATAGTATAAACAGTGATCCTGACAATGCTCTTCTATAGTATAGACAGTGATCCTGACAATGCTCTTCTATAGTATAGACAGTGATCCTGACAATGCTCTCCTATAGTATAGACAGTGATCCTCACCATTCTCTCCTATACTATAGACAGTGATCCTGACAATGCTCTGCTATAGTATAGACAGTGATCCTCACCATGCTCTGCTATAGTATAGACAGTGATCCTGACCATGCTCTTCTATAGTATAGACAGTGATCCTCACCATACTCTCCTATAGTATAGACAGTGATCCTCACCATTCTCTCCTATAGTATAGACAGTGATCCTCACCATTCTCTCCTGTAGTATAGACAGTGATCCTCGACATGCTCTCCTATAGTATAGACAGTGATCCTCACCATACTATCCTATAGTATAGACAGTGATCCTGACAATGCTCTTCTATAGTAGAGACAGTGATCCTCACCATTCTCTCCTATAGTATAGAGAGTGATCCTGACCATTCTCTCCTATAGTATAGACAGTGATCCTCACCATTCTCTCCTATAGTATAGACAGTGATCCTCACCATTCTCTCCTATAGTATAGACAGTGATCCTCACCATTCTCTCCTATAGTATAGACAGTGATCCTCACCATTCTCTCCTATAGTATAGACAGTGATCCTCACCATTCTCTCCTGTAGTATAGACAGTGATCCTCACCATTCTCTCCTATAGTATAGACAGTGATCCTCACCATGCTCTCCTGTAGTATAGACAGTGATCCTCACCATTCTCTCCTGTAGTATAGACAGTGATCCTCACCATGCTCTCCTATAGTATAGACAGTGATCCTCAACATGCTCTCCT
Source organism: Salvelinus fontinalis (assembly GCF_029448725.1). Classification (NCBI taxonomy): domain Eukaryota; kingdom Metazoa; phylum Chordata; class Actinopteri; order Salmoniformes; family Salmonidae; genus Salvelinus; species Salvelinus fontinalis. Next base: position 20,809,071 of record NC_074670.1, on the reverse strand, counting down.
ATAGTATAGACAGTGATCCTCACCATGCTCTCCTATAGTATAGACAGTGATCCTCAACATGCTCTCCTATAGTATAGACAGTGATCCTCAACATGCTCTCCTATAGTATAGACAGTGATCCTCACCATGCTCTCCTAAAGGATAGACCGTGATCCTCACCATGCTCTCCTATAGTATAGACAGTGATCCTCACCATGCTCTCCTAAAGGATAGACAGTGATCCTCACCATACTATCCTATAGTATAGACAGTGATCCTGACAATGCTCTTCTATAGTATAGACAGTGATCCTGACAATGCTCTCCTATAGTATAGACAGTGATCCTGACAATGCTCTTCTATAGTATAAACAGTGATCCTGACAATGCTCTTCTATAGTATAGACAGTGATCCTGACAATGCTCTTCTATAGTATAGACAGTGATCCTGACAATGCTCTCCTATAGTATAGACAGTGATCCTGACAATGCTCTTCTATTGTATAGACAGTGATCCTGACAATGCTCTTCTATAGTATAGACAGTGATCCTCACCATGCTCTCCTATAGTATAGACAGTGATCCTCACTATGCTCTCCTATAGTATAGACAGTGATCCTCACCATGCTCTCCTATAGTATAGACAGTGATCCTGACCATACTCTCCTATAGCATAGACAGTGATCCTGACCATGCTCTGCTATAGTATAGACAGTGATCCTGACAATGCTCTCCTATAGTATAGACAGTGATCCTCACCATTCTCTCCTATTGTATAGACAGTGATCCTCACCATTCTCTCCTATAGTATAGACAGTGATCCTCACCTTTCTCTCCTATAGTATAGACAGTTATCCTCACCGTGCTCTCCTATAGTATAGACAGTGATCCTCATCGTGCTCTTCTATAGTATAGACAGTGATCCTGAAAATGCTCTCCTATAGTATAGACAGTGATCCTCACCATGCTCTCCTATAGTATAGACAGTGAACCTCAACGTGCTCTCCTATAGTATAGACAGTGATCCTCACCATTCTCTCCTATAGTATAGACAGTGATCCTGACAATGCTCTGCTATAGTATAGACAGTGATCCTCACCATGCTCTGCTATAGTATAGACAGTGATCCTGACCATGCTCTTCTATAGTATAGACAGTGATCCTCACCATTCTCTCCTATAGTATAGACAGTGATCCTCACCATTCTCTCCTATAGTATAGAGAGTTATCCTCACCATTCTCTCCTAAAGTATAGACAGTGATCCTCACCATTCTCTCCTGTAGTATAGACAGTGATCCTCACCATGCTCTCCTGTAGTATAGACAGTGATCCTCACCATGCTCTCCTGTAGTATAGACAGTGATCCTCACCATGCTCTCCTGTAGTATAGACAGTGATCCTCACCATTCTCTCCTGTAGTATAGACAGTGATCCTCACCATGCTCTCCTATAGTATAGACAGTGATCCTCAACATGCTCTCCTATAGTATAGACAGTGATCCTCACCATGCTCTCCTATAGTATAGACAGTGATCCTCAACATGCTCTCCTATAGTATCGACAGTGATCCTCAACATGCTCTCCTATAGTATAGACAGTGATCCTCACCATGCTCTCCTAAAGGATAGACCGTGATCCTCACCATGCTCTCCTATAGTATAGACAGTGATCCTCACCATTCTCTCCTATAGTATAGACAGTGATCCTCACCATTCTCTCCTATAGTATAGACAGCGATCCTCACCATTCTCTCCTATTGTATAGACAGTGATCCTCACCATTCTCTCCTATAGTATAGACAGTGATCCTCACCTTTCTCTCCTATAGTATAGACAGTTATCCTCACCGTGCTCTCCTATAGTATAGACAGTGATCCTCATCGTGCTCTTCTATAGTATAGACAGTGATCCTGAAAATGCTCTCCTATAGTATAGACAGTGATCCTCACCATGCTCTCCTATAGTATAGACAGTGATCCTCAACATGCTCTCCTATAGTATAGACAGTGATCCTCAACATGCTCTCCTATAGTATAGACAGTGATCCTCACCATTCTCTCCTATAGTATAGACAGTGATCCTGACAATGCTCTGCTATAGTATAGACAGTGATCCTCACCATGCTCTGCTATAGTATAGACAGTGATCCTGACCATGCTCTTCTATAGTATAGACAGTGATCCTCACCATTCTCTCCTATAGTATAGAGAGTTATCCTCACCATTCTCTCCTAAAGTATAGACAGTGATCCTCACCATTCTCTCCTGTAGTATAGACAGTGATCCTCACCATGCTCTCCTGTAGTATAGACAGTGATCCTCACCATGCTCTCCTGTAGTATAGACAGTGATCCTCACCATGCTCTCCTGTAGTATAGACAGTGATCCTCAACATGCTCTCCTATAGTATAGACAGTGATCCTCAACATGCTCTCCTATAGTATAGACAGTGATCCTCACCATGCTCTCCTGAAGGATAGACCGTGATCCTCACCATGCTCTCCTATAGTATAGACAGTGATCCTCACCATTCTCTCCTATAGTATAGACAGTGATCCTCACCATTCTCTCCTATAGTATAGACAGTGATCCTCACCATTCTCTCCTATAGTATAGACAGCGATCCTCACCATTCTCTCCTATTGTATAGACAGCGATCCTCACCATTCTCTCCTATAGTATAGACAGTGATCCTCACCTTTCTCTCCTATAGTATAGACAGTTATCCTCACCGTGCTCTCCTATAGTATAGACAGTGATCCTCATCGTGCTCTTCTATAGTATAGACAGTGATCCTGAAAATGCTCTCCTATAGTATAGACAGTGATCCTCACCATTCTCTCCTATTGTATAGACAGTGATCCTGACAATGCTCTGCTATAGTATAGACAGTGATCCTCACCATGCTCTGCTATAGTATAGACAGTGATCCTGACCATGCTCTTCTATAGTATAGACAGTGATCCTCACCATTCTCTCCTATAGTATAGACAGTGATCCTCACCATTCTCTCCTATAGTATAGAGAGTTATCCTCACCATTCTCTCCTAAAGTATAGACAGTGATCCTCACCATTCTCTCCTGTAGTATAGACAGTGATCCTCACCATGCTCTCCTGTAGTATAGACAGTGATCCTCACCATGCTCTCCTGTAGTATAGACAGTGATCCTCACCATGCTCTCCTGTAGTGTAGACAGTGATCCTCACCATTCTCTCCTGTAGTATAGACAGTGATCCTCACCATGCTCTCCTATAGTATAGACAGTGATCCTCAACATGCTCTCCTATAGTATAGACAGTGATCCTCACCATGCTCTCCTATAGTATAGACAGTGATCGTCAACATGCTCTCCTATAGTATAGACAGTGATCCTCAACATGCTCTCCTATAGTATAGACAGTGATCCTCACCATGCTCTCCTATAGTATAGACAGTGATCCTCACCATGCTCTCCTATAGTATAGACAGTGATCCTCAACATGCTCTCCTATAGTATAGACAGTGATCCTCACCATGCTCTCCTATAGTATAGACAGTGATCCTCAACATGCTCTCCTATAGTATAGACAGTGATCCTCACCATGCTCTCCTAAAGGATAGACAGTGATCCTCACCATACTATCCTATAGTATAGACAGTGATCCTGACAATGCTCTTCTATAGTATAGACAGTGATCCTGACAATGCTCTCCTATAGTATAGACAGTGATCCTGACAATGCTCTTCTATAGTATAAACAGTGATCCTGACAATGCTCTTCTATAGTATAGACAGTGATCCTCACCATGCTCTCCTATAGTATAGACAGTGATCCTGACCATACTCTCCTATAGCATAGACAGTGATCCTGACAATGCTCTCCTATAGTATAGACAGTGATCCTGGCAATGCTCTCCTGTAGTATAGACAGTGATCCTGACCATACTCTCCTATAGCATAGACAGTGATCCTGACAATGCTCTGCTATAGTATAGACAGTGATCCTGACAATGCTCTGCTATAGTATAGACAGTGATCCCTCTAGACCAGTTAGTCGGTGAAGCATGAGATTGGCATCTGATTCAATCAAGACACTAATTTATCAGATTAAAGGCTCTTAAAGCGGAATAGTTCTACTTCCATTCAGGATCTGTATAAGATTTCATTTCTGAAAAAAGGAAATGCAATTGTTATTGTGTGTTGTCATTCTGCAGTGCTATATGTTTTTGTGATTAATTAATCTTTGAACATAAACCAATATAACATGATATCATAAACCTGTATTACATTCATAAACCGGTACTAGCCCCACAATCCCCTTTCCTTAGTAGCTGGTGAACCTTTTTCCTGGACTTGGGAATTGTTCAAGTGTTTTGTCTTTATGAGCTCTACCGTTCAGTGTCAACAATGTATCGGAAAAAAAATATCTGTCAAAAGTAGTCTACGCAGATAATAAGTGTTGTTTGTGGTGACAGAACTGTAAGCTGTTTTCTTCCTCTATCTCCATGCCTTTGATTACAGGCTCTTTGAAAAATATGCAAAACACCTCGCAGAGCAATACGTGTTGACAAGCCTAACAATAGAGAGGATGCTGGTGGTCTGTGGTGGGAGGGGGACCTCAGGGAGAGGATGAATCTCAGTCCATCCATCTGCTTCTTACAACGCCATCACTCAACCTCCCCGAGAAAGGCCTCTCTCTCAAGGCCATGTGTAAAACAAGTGCATGTACACGCAGACGTGCACACACACACACACACACACACACACACACACACACACACACACACACACACACACTGTCACGATCGTCGTTACGTGAAAGAGAGGAGGATCAAGGCGCAGCGTGAAATGAACACATTTAATCAACGAAAACGAAGAACACTTACAAACTAAACAAAACAACAAACCGACGAACGTGAAGCTATACAAACTAAGTGCTAACATGCAACATAGACATAGACAATCACCCACAAACTACCTAATGACTATGGTTGCCTAAAAATATGGCTCCCAATCAGAGACAACGATAGACAGCTGTCTCTAATTGAGGACCAATCTAGGCAACCATAGACATACATACACCTAGACTGAACACTGCCCCATAAACATACAAAAAACCCTAGACAATACAAAACACATACTTCCCCCATGTCACACCCTGACCTAACTAAAACAATAAAGAAAACAAAGATAACTAAGGCCAGGGCGTGACACACACACGCACACACACGCAGGCACATGCGCGCATATACACACACACACACACACACACATGCGGACATGCCCACACACACACACACACAAGCGTGCACACGCACTTTTATACTCACACACGTATTCACTTCCAGCTTTGCAGTACACTACCTATATAAAACAGTTTACATCAAGTTCACTGCTGAAAAATAGCACACGGAAGAGAGTAACATTACCTCATAAAGCTAAGAGACAAATTATCCTTAATTGTTATTATTTACCAAGTCACATGATTCAGGATTAGACTGTGGCCAAGCAGGCAGTGACTCACATTTCCCCTGGAAAGCCTTGAGTGGGTCTGGGGTGAGAGGCAGGGGCGTCATGCACCCATTATTTTAGAGAAGGCATAAAGTACGTGAGGACGCAGATTTCACCTGGTTGAGTGAAAATTGTCGGAAAATAACTTTTCCCTGCAGTCTAGAGCCATAATCATTATACCTAAGGATATGTCAATGTCTATTTTTCTACATAGGTTATTGAAGAATACCTCTTTACCTGTTCAGTTGTCATTTTAATGAATGATGCACCGCATTAATTGTTTTTAGACTTTTTAAAAGTCTAGCAACCATGCCAGCAGGTATCCCAGCTAAGTTAGATAAACAAGTAACTAACTTGATTAATAGCCTGAAATGACTTGGTAGCTGGTTTTGAGGTTGGGAGATTGGGAACCTATCTAGCTGGCTAGCTAAAGCCAACTTCATAAAAACCTAAGTGGCTAGTATTACAGAGAAACAACATTTCAGTTTTAATTATTCATCAATAAGGAATCAATATGCTACATAGCTTGATCAAAATCAAATTAATTTACAAACATACCTCCTGCGAGTCCTGCCCATCACAGGCAGCTAAAATCAAATCAAACACTGTGTCTGTCACTTGAAACTGTCTCTCCTCTTCCACTGATGATACTGTCTGCAAGCACTAGAGTATCTAGCATCCTGCCTAGCATGTCTTTGCTCCGTAGTGCACGTTGGAAGGAACCATTTACCAGGGAGAATGGGGGGGTACTCTTTGACTGGTCCAGTCAGTGTCCCCCTCCGCAAAATATACCCCTGACAAAAGGTAGGCTTAAAAATGTATGTTTAGTAATTAATTTAGCATCTGAAAATAAAAAAACAGGACAAATCTATGGGCATAACGCCTCTGGTGAGAGGGACCTGAAGGTGCTTGGCTGATTAGAGGTTATGACTTGGTACTCTCTGTATTGCCCTTGTGGCTCAGAGCTAACAGCTATTAGCATCACAATGTAGAAATAATAGATTCATAAGAGGAAGGGCTTCCACAGAGGCATTAACATCCACTTCATCTAATGAGGGCGTTGGACACATTCAAATCGATTCAGAGATTTCACCCCAAAACATGGTAAACAATCCAAGCAGTAAAAATGCAGAACCTTGCCAAATGTGCTCATTTGTAGTGGGGCCACAAGCCTGCAATGGCACATACTGTAACTCTATACAAGTCCTTGTGCAATAAAAACGGCGTTTGAACATTTGTCTCTTAAATCCTTTGTTGTTGTTGTAATGAATTCTTTACAATCATGTTTGTTTTCCATCATAGTTTCATAAACTTGTAGAAAAAACACTTTATGACACTGTCATAAGGCATTATGACTATTCTGTGTCACTTTACTTGGACTAAGAAAATACACTTTATGACAAAGTCAAGAAGCATTATGACCATCATAATCATATAAGCCGGATAGGCCTATCACGTACATGCCTGCCCTTATGTCTGTCATCAGTCAAAAAGGTGTCTTGTCCTGCTCTTAAAATCTGCTCCTGCATTCATCCCAGTCATCAGCAACAGACCAATTGGGTACATTTAACATTTTAGTAATTTAGCAGATGCTCTTATCCAGAGTGACTTTCAGTTAGTGCATTCATTTTAAGATAGCTTGGTGGGACAACCACATATTACAGGCATAGTAAGTACACTTTTCCTCAATAAAGTAGTTATCAGCAAAGTCAGAGATGAAAAGGGGGGCAGTTCAGGAAAGTTCAGAAAAGTTCTTATCTGAATAATATAATTACGGGTAGGTGCATGTCTGACATCAATGTGTGCGCAAATTACAGTGATAATTTAACTACTGTGATCAATTTCAGAAAATGTTATATAACATAAACATACTGTTGACTTGTAGGTTATGGTGTAATGAAATGTTTAGCTTTTTTGTGTGGTAGGTTTTGTGGGTTTTGACACTCTTATGTAGGTGTCATAACCAGCCATAAAATAACACAATAATCATCACAACAGGTCTATATATTTACATTTACATTTAAGTCATTTAGCAGACGCTCTTATCCAGAGCGACTTACAAATTGGTGCATTCACCTTATGACATCCAGTGGAACAGCCACTTTACAATAGTGCATCTAAATCTTTTAAGGGGGGGGGGGGGGTCAGAAGGATTACTTTATCCTATCCTAGGTATTCCTTAAAGAGGTGGGGTTTCAGGTGTCTCCGGAAGGTGGTGATTGACTCCGCTGTCCTGGCGTCGTGAGGGAGTTTGTTCCACCATTGGGGGGCCAGAGCAGCGAACAGTTTTGACTGGGCTGAGCGGGAACTGTACTTCCTCAGTGGTAGGGAGGCGAGCAGGCCAGAGGTGGATGAACGCAGTGCCCTTGTTTGGGTGTAGGGCCTGATCAGAGCCTGAAGGTACGGAGGTGCCGTTCCCCTCACAGCTCCGTAGGCAAGCACCATGGTCTTGTAGAGGATGCGAGCTTCAACTGGAAGCCAGTGGAGAGAGCGGAGGAGCGGGGTGACGTGAGAGAACTTGGGAAGGTTGAACACCAGACGGGCTGCGGCGTTTTGGATGAGTTGTAGGGGTTTAATGGCACAGGCAGGGAGCCCAGCCAACAGCGAGTTGCAGTAATCCAGACGGGAGATGACAAGTGCCTGGATTAGGACCTGCGCCGCTTGCTGTGTGAGGCAGGGTCGTACTCTGTGGATGTTGTAGAGCATGAACCTACAGGAACGGGCCACCGCCTTGATGTTAGTTGAGAACGACAGGGTGTTGTCCAGGATCACGCCAAGGTTCTTAGCGCTCTGGGAGGAGGACACAATGGAGTTGTCAACCGTGATGGCGAGATCATGGAACGGGCAGTCCTTCCCCGGGAGGAAGAGCAGCTCCGTCTTGCCGAGGTTCAGCTTGAGGTGGTGATCCGTCATCCACACTGATATGTCTGCCAGACATGCAGAGATGCGATTCGCCACCTGGTCATCAGAAGGGGGAAAGGAGAAGATTAATTGTGTGTCGTCTGCATAGCAATGATAGGAGAGACCATGTGAGGTTATGACAGAGCCAAGTGACTTGGTGTATAGCGAGAATAGGAGAGGGCCTAGAACAGAGCCCTGGGGGACACCAGTGGTGAGAGCACGTGGTGAGGAGACAGATTCTCGCCACGCCACCTGGTAGGAGCGACCTGTCAGGTAGGACGCAATCCAAGCGTGGGCCGCGCCGGAGATGCCCAACTCGGAGAGGGTGGAGAGGAGGATCTGATGGTTCACAGTATCGAAGGCAGCCGATAGGTCTAGAAGGAGGAGAGCAGAGGAGAGAGAGTTAGCTTTAGCAGTGCGGAGCGCCTCCGTGATACAGAGAAGAGCAGTCTCAGTTGAATGACTAGTCTTGAAACCTGACTGTTTTGGATAAAGAAGGTCATTCTGAGAGAGATAGCAGGAGAGCTGGCCAAGGACGGCACGTTCAAGAGTTTTGGAGAGAAAAGAAAGAAGGGATACTGGTCTGTAGTTGTTGACATCGGAGGGATCGAGTGTAGGTTTTTTCAGAAGGGGTGCAACTCTTGCTCTCTTGAAGACGGAAGGGACGTAGCCAGCGGTCAGGGATGTGTTGATGAGCGAGGTGAGGTAAGGGAGAAGGTCTCCGGAAATTGTCTGGAGAAGAGAGGAGGGGATAGAGTCAAGCGGGCAGGTTGTTGGGCGGCCGGCCGTCACAAGACGCGAGATTTCATCTGGAGAGAGAGGGGAGAAAGAGGTCAGAGCACAGGGTAGGGCAGTGTGAGCAGAACCAGCGGTGTCGTTTGACTTAGCAAACAAGGATCGGATGTCGTCGACCTTCTTTTCAAAATGGTTGACGAAGTCATCTGCAGAGAGGGAGGAGGGGGGGGGGGGAGGATTCAGGAGGGAGGAGAAGGTGGCAAAGAGCTTCCTAGGGTTAGAGGCAGATGCTTGGAATTTAGAGTGGTAGAAAGTGGCTTTAGCAGCAGAGACAGAAGAGGAAAATGGAGAGAGGAGGGAGTGAAAGGATGCCAGGTCCGCAGGGAGGTGAGTTTTCCTCCATTTCCGCTCGGCTGCCCGGAGCCCTGTTCTGTGAGCTCGCAATGAGTCGTCAAGCCACGGAGCGGGAGGGGAGGACCGAGCCGGCCTGGAGGATAGGGGACATAGAGAGTCAAAGGATGCAGAAAGGGAGGAGAGGAGGGTTGAGGAGGCAGAATCAGGAGATAGGTTGGAGAAGGTTTGAGCAGAGGGAAGAGATGATAGGATGGAAGAGGAGAGAGTAGCGGGGGAGAGAGAGCGAAGGTTGGGACGACGCGATACCATCCAAGTAGGGGCAGTGTGGGAAGTGTTGGATGAGAGCGAGAGGGAAAAGGATACAAGGTAGTGGTCGGAGACTTGGAGGGGAGTTGCAATGAGGTTAGTGGAAGAACAACATCTAGTAAAGATGAGGTCAAGCGTATTGCCTGCCTTGTGAGTAGGGGGGGAAGGTGAGAGGGTGAGGTCAAAAGAGGAGAGGAGTGGAAAGAAGGAGGCAGAGAGGAATGAGTCAAAGGTAGACGTGGGGAGGTTAAAGTCACCCAGAACTGTGAGAGGTGAGCCGTCCTCAGGAAAGGAGCTTATCAAGACATCAAGCTCATTGATGAACTCTCCGAGGGAACCTGGAGGGCGATAAATGATAAGGATGTTAAGCTTGAAAGGGCTGGTAACTGTGACAGCATGGAATTCAAAGGAGGCGATAGACAGATGGGTAAGGGGAGAAAGAGAGAATGTCTACTTGGGAGAGATGAGGATCCCGGTGCCACCACCCCGCTGACCAGAAGCTCTCGGGGTGTGCGAGAACACGTGGGCGGACGAAGAGAGAGCAGTAGGAGTAGCAGTGTTATCTGTGTTGATCCATGTTTCCGTCAGTGCCAAGAAGTCGAGGGACTGGAGGGAAGCATAGGCTGAGATGAACTCTGCCTTGTTGGCCGCAGATCGGCAGTTCCAGAGGCTACCGGAGATCTGGAACTCCACGTGGGTCGTGCGCGCTGGGACCACCAGGTTAGGGTGGCCGCGGCCACGCAGTGTGAAGCGTTTGTATGGTCTGTGCAGAGAGGAGAGAACAGGGATAGACAGACACATAGTTGACAGGCTACAGAAGAGGCTACGCTAATGCAAAGGAGATTGGAATGACAAGTGGACTACACGTCTCGAATGTTCAGAAAGTTAAGCTTACGTTGCAAAAATCTTATTGACTAAAATGATTAAAATGATACAGTACTGCTGAAGTAGGCTAGCTAGCAGTTGCTGCTTTGTTGACTTTGTTTGAAAGTGTAGCTGGCTAGGTAACCTCGATAGCTGGCCAGGTAACTGGCTAGATAATTAGTCTAAACTACACAATTGTCTTAGATACAAGGACAGCAAGGACAACTATGTAGCTAGCTAACACTAGCTAGCTAACACTACACTAATCAAATCGTTCCGTTGTAATGTAATAGTTTCTACAGTGCTGCTATTCGGTAGAAGTTGGCTAGCTAGCAGTGTTAGCAGTGTTAGCAGTGTTGACTAGCAGTGTTGACTAGGTAGGAGAACGGCAGCGCGGCGGACGAAAATAGCTGGCTAGCTAACCGAAATTACTCTAGACTCCACAGTTATCTTAGATACAAAGACAGCAAAGACAACTATGTAGTTAGCTAACACTACACTAATCAAGTCGTTCCGTTGTTCCGTTGAATGTAATAGTTTCTACAGTGCTGCTATTCGGTGGCTAGCTGGCTAGCTAGCAGTGTTGATTACGTTACGTTACGTTAAAAGGACGAAAATAGCTGGCTAGCTAACCTAGAAAATCGCTCTAAACTACACAATTATCTTTGATACAAAGACGGCTATGTAGCTAGCTAAGATCAAACAAATCAAACCGTTGTACTGTAATGAAATGAAATGAAATGAGATACTACCTGTGGAGCGAAGCGGAATGCGACCGGGTTGTTGAATGCGGAAGTATATGATATATATATATATATATATATATATATATATATATATATATATATATATATATATATATATATATATATATATATATATATATATATATCATGAAAGGGTTATTGTCACGTTCCTGACCTGTTTTCCTTTTTTCTTGTATTTATTTAGTTGGTCAGGGCGTGAGTTGGGTGGGTTGGTCTATGTGTGTTTTTCTATGTTGGGGTTTTTGTGTTCGGCCTGGTATGATTCTCAGTCAGAGGCAGCTGTAGATCGTTTGTCCCTGATTGAGAATCATACTAAGGCAGCCGGGGTTTCACGTGTGTTTTGTGAGTGGTTGTATCGCGTGTCTGCATTCGTGCCACACGGGACTGTTTGTCGATTGTTTCATGGTGTTCTTTTGTTTCGTGTTCAGTTTCGTTATAATAAATAATCATGGACACTAATCACTCTGCTTATTGGTCCGACCCGTCTCGCCTCTCCTCGTCCGAGGAGGAGGAAGAATATTACGACGATCGTTACAGTTATTATGGCAGGTAATGGAAAGTTATGTTAGCTGTTATGACATGGTTATGACCGTGTCATGACGCTGGGTGTCAAGTAAAGTGTTACTGATAAGGCATATGCAGGGATGATTGTACATTGTTGTGTTTCATGTTAGAGTATTGGGATAATTACGATTACTTTGTAGTTTTGTTTTCTCAGTCCCTAAGGTCGACCAACACCCACTTTGGGTTTGAATTGTTGTTGCGATGACTCAGTAGATGTTGGCCAGAAATTGGGGCCTCATAGTTCTTGTGTTCTACTACATGATTGATACGTTTTATACCTTGCTGACCAAGACCACTCCTAACTGAGAGCAATTAGCTGTTTATTTGTAGGTATGTTCCAACATTTTATATTATATAGTTAAATCTAGAATCGGCTTCCTATTCCGCAACAAAGCATCCTTCACTCATGCTGCCAAACATACCCTTGTAAAACTGACCATCCTACCAATCCTCGACTTCGGTGATGTCATTTACAAAATAGCCTCCAAAACCCTACTCAATAAATTGGATGCAGTCTATCACAGTGCCATCCGTTTTGTCACCAAAGCCCCATATACTACCCACCACTGCGACCTGTACGTTCTCGTTGGCTGGCCCTCGCTTCACACTCGTCGCCAAACCCACTGGCTCCAGGTCATCTACAAGACCCTGCTAGGTAAAGTCCCCCCTTATCTCAGCTCGCTGGTCACCATAGCAACGCCCACCCGTAGCACGCGCTCCAGCAGGTATATCTCTCTGGTCACCCCCAAAACCAATTCTTCCTTTGGCCACCTCTCCTTCCAGTTCTCTGCTGCCAATGACTGGAACGAACTACAAAACCTCTGAAACTGGAAACACTTATCTCCCTCACTAGCTTTAAGCACCAGCTGTCAGAGCAGCTCATAGATTACTGCACCTGTACATAGCCCATCTATAATTTAGCCCAAACAACTACCTCTTTACCTACTGTATTTATTTATTTTGCTCCTTTGCACCCCATTATTTCTATCTCTACTTTGCACCTTCTTCCACTGCAAACCAACCATTCCAGTGTTATTTTTTTTACTTGCTATATTGTATTTACTTCGCCACCATGGCCTTTTTATATATATTTTTTTATTTTATTTATATATATATTTTGTTTGCCTTCACCTCCCTTATCTCACCTCACTTGCCCATATTGTATATAGACTTATTTTCACTGTATTATTGACTGTATGTTTGTTTTACTCCATGTGTAACTATGTGTTGTTGTATGTGTCGAACTGCTTTGCTTTATCTTGGCCAGGTCGCAATTGTAAATGAGAACGTGTTCTCAATTTGCCTACCTGGTTAAATAAAGGTGAAATAAAAAAATAAAAAAATATAACTGTTTGATTAGGTGTAGCAAGGTTCTCTGTGGAACTGAAGTTAACTTTTCATTAACAAATGGGAAGTTAGTGTTCATTTTTGAACTTAGTTCTCTGAGTCTTTTCTTTACCCTATCATTCTCAAAAACAAAGAGAGAAGTATGCCAGCCTTTTCTTTTTTCCTCTTGTGTTACTTTAGGCAACAGAATCCCCCAGACAACTCTGATCTGAACCAGATCAGTGTAGCCAACAGCATATGAACTGCAAAATCACACATCACACTCGAAACCAAAATTCAACTCACTTTAGCAATGATTATTCACTCAAGCACTAATGGTAAGATACCTCATTGGCAGTCACCATCACGGCCTTATCATGATTGGCAATGGTTTTACCGCCTGTTCTCTCCTTCTCAACTCCGATAATTCAATGGCGGTTAAGACTTGCCTGTGCTCCATTTAAATCAAATAAAAGTTGATTTCTCACGTGCGCCAAATTCAACAGGTAGACCTTACAGTGAAATTCTTACTTACAGTAGGTGAACAATAGATAAGTAAAGAAATAAAAACAACAGTAAAAAGACAGTGAAAAATATTAGTAGCGAGGCTATATACAGTAGCGAGGCTGTAACAGTAGCGAGGCTATATACAGGCACCGGTTAGTCGGGCTGATTGAGGTAGCATGTACATGTAGGTATGGTTAAAGTGACTATGCATATATGATAAACAGACACAGTAGCAGCAGCGTAAAAGAGGGGTTGGAGGGGACAATGCAAATAGTCCGGGTAGCCATTTGATTACCTGTTCAGGAGTCTCATGGCTTTGGTGTAAAAGCTGTTGAGGAGCCTTTTGGTCCTAGTCTTGGCGCTCCGGTACCGCTTGCCATGCGGTAGTAGAGAGAACAGTCTATGACTGGGGTGCCTGGAGTCTTTGACAGAGGAAGGTGCCATAGGGCCTTCCTCTGACACCGCCTGGTGTCGAATTTCACTGTAGAGAAGGAGGTATTATCTGTGAGAGAGATGGAAAAAGAGAGAGAGACTCGTTTTTCTGGGAACAATGATGATGATTCTGTTTGGGAGTGCATTGCATAGCATAGTGAATGATTATTTCAGCCTTTTGAACAGATCTGGATCCCGGAGTAACGTTAGATTGTAGCGGTGCTAATCTTCAGCCACTTCAGCATGATCAAAGGATTAGGCAGAGCAGTGTTCTAATCATCCCCGGCGCCCTGCGGAGACATGGAAACGCACGTCTCCACCGAGAAAAATGTGTGATTCTGAAAACAGAGAGGCCAAGTAAGAAGAGATGAAAACCTAATTTGAAAAATAGACCGTTTGAGGAGGGGACAGGCAAAGGAGAGGAGAGTCCAAAACAATTTTTAAAACTCTAATATTTAGTTCTATAAAAACTCTTGTTCTTCGAACTGTCGTTCATATCTACTTAAGTTACTTTCTCACAAATATAAATATACCAACTTTTCAAATATAAGCTCTGCAAATAATCTCTCATTTAATAAATTCCAAATTAACAGCTATTTGTAACCCCGTCAAACTTCAATGATCTCGATAGCTGTTAGTCTTCTTCCAAATATCTCATTAGCTTTGTGTGATCAGTGCAGGTCTTTTATAGTCGCAGGTGGTTCTGAGGGAAGCCCACCTCTGTACTATCCTGTGTGTGAGTTAGTGTTAGCTAACTATGTGGTTATCTGCCTCCCCGTCCATGTATTCAGAGCCAGTGCCCCTGCCTTATCAGCAGTCTGTAGCTTGCATGCTCAATCGCCTGATTTTGTCAAGGGTGACTCCAAAAGATTCTGATAGGCACTTCGCAAATCACCCAGTTGATCTAAAATATCGACCAGCCACAAAAAGTCATTACACACAATAATGGCGGGCGGGACCTTGGAAGATGTGACTTAATTAGGTTTCAAATGTCTTCAAAAATGCCTTCAAATCTCTGGGCCCTGGGAGGGTATCACACACACCCCTGAGTCTTCACTGACTTTACAGCTGGAGAAAGTCTACTACTGCTGACAATACTACTGCTCCTGCTGATACACAATATTTACTAACTACAGAAATGGAATTGATTGATAATCCTAGTGCTATTATCATTCTACTTGTACTACTACTACTACTACTACTACTACTACTACTACTACTACTAACGACTTATATCACTACACATAATAGATTCATATTAATAATTTCTGTTGAGGTGTTCAATATGTACTTGTGCTGTATATTTCATAATTGCTGTATCGATGTAAAGCTGCAATTTTTAGATATTCTTTAGATTGTAATTTTGTGAGGGTGGTTACAATCATGAGCATGTTCTACTCTATTGCTTTGTCTGTATCTCTATGTGTCTCTCTATGTATCTCTATGTGTCTCTCTGTGTCTCTCTATGTCTCTCTATGTGTCTCTCTGTGTCTCTCTCTGTGTCTCTCTATGTGACTCTCTGTGTCTCTCTCTGTGTCTCTCGATGTGACTCTCTGTGTCTCTCTATGTGTCTCTCTGTGTCTATCTGTGTCTCTCCATGTCTCTGTGTCTCTCTCTCTCTCTCTCTCTCTCTCTCTCTCTCTCTCTCTCTCTCTGTGTCTCTCTATGTCTCTCTGTGTCTCTCTATGTCTTTCTGTGTCTCGCTGTGTGTCTCTGTGTCTTTCTGTGTCTCGCTGTGTGTCTCTGTGTCTCTCTATGTGTCTCTATGTGTCTCTCTATGTGTCTCTCTGTGTCTCTCTATGTCTCTATGTGTCTCTCTATGTCTCTCTATGTCTTTCTGTGTCTCTCTATGTCTCTCTGTGTCTCTCTATGTCTCTCAGTGTATCTCTCTCTCTCTGTGTCTCTCTATGTCTCTCTCTCTCTCAGTCTGCTCAGTATGAGATAATTATTAAATGAGGGAGAAAAGCAACACCAGAAAGTCTCTCAACAATAAATGGCATGTTTTCATAATGACATTTAAAAAGTAATTGCATGTAAATTGTGTTCCAGGCTTTGATAGCAATGAAAACATGCCTGGTGTTTAAATGAGTGTTCTATTTACCCTCTCTCTGCTTGTCTGTGTGTTTGTCTCTCTGCCAACCTCGGTGTCATTGGAGAATCTATATTTTAGAGCAAGGTCTTTTTTTCTGCATCACAAACTGATGAGAATATTGTTTTATATCTGCATTGATTAAATTACTTTCCTTCTGAGCTCATTACAATTTGTTCAACCTCACAGGCACAGCTTTTGATAGGAGATGATCCTGACCAATATTTATGAATTCACCATGATATATCTAGCTTTTGAAACAAACCTCAAATAAATAACATTCTGTTTTGATTGATTTAGAGTTTGTGTGTGCATCGGTACTACTGTATAAATGTCTGTTTTACACATTAATTGCACCAGGAATATCACTATCAAGACTGACTCTCCTCCAACTCCTTTTATGACATGATTGAATCATAGCCTAACAGTCATCATTCTCTCTGTTTCTTCCTTGCTGTGTAGAAAACCAAGATCTCCACGTACGACAAGATGTGGGAGTTTATGAGCAGTCGGAGGCACTCTGTGATGGTGAAGGATATTGACGAAGGGATCCATCGAGTTCTCACCTCGGACTACGCCTTCCTCATGGAGTCCACCACCATCGAGTTTGTCACCCAGCGCAACTGCAACCTTACCCAGATAGGGGGTCTCATCGACTCCAAAGCCTACGGCGTGGGAACCCCCATGGGTACGTCCTCCTCTCAACATAGTACAACACACACATATACCTACTTCTCAAGCACAATTTCAGCAACTACTCTCGCCTATTTTAACAGTTAGGACAAAAGACTGAGCCATACTCCCACCCAGAGTACATTCTCCATAACCCTGAGACATGACCCATGCAATAACGTTCAGTATCATAGCAGCCTGCAGTAAGATAAGGTTTATTATGCTGTTTAATAAAACAGTCCACTACGCTATAGCATGTTTCTCATTTCATAACACAGCAAACATACCACATATATAATGCTTTCATATTATTCCATAATCGAGCACACTAATCTATAATAGGAAACCGCTGTATGGATCAAATCAAATCTAATTGTGTTGGTCACGTACACAGTTCACAGCAGGTATAAAATGTGCAGCAAAATGCTTGTGTGCTAGCTCCCTCAACACTGTAGTACAATAATCAATATCAAATATCAGATTTGCTCTCTCTGGCTTTTCAAACAGAATGACTCTCTTGCACTAATGGTGCCCGCTAAGTAAACTACTGCCAGTCCTTCTGAACATCATCTTTCTTCATGTAAGCCATGGCTCAGTGTGTGTGTGTGTGTGTGTGTGTGTGTGTGTGTGTGTGTGTGTGTGTGTGTGTGTGTGTGTGTGTGTGTGTGTGTGTGTGTGTGTGTGTGTGTGTGTGTGTGTGTGTGTGTGTGTGTGTGTGTGTGTGTGTGTGTGTCAGTGTGTGAGAGAGAGTGTGTAAGCACCCATGGACCCTGAGGGGCCAAGCAGCTGGTGAAAGCAGCTGATGAAATATCTGACATAAATAAATAAATGAATGAAGAGGGTGTTGGGTGGTGGCACGCTGGTTTACACGTTGTGTGCGGAGGTGCAGGATTTGATTATGGAGCTCAGCAGCAGATTGTCTTAATCCTGTTACACATGCAGCTCCCGGCAACGGCTGCCACAAATGAAAAGGAAAAACTCCTTGTAAGTACCTGAGTTATAAGGGGAAGATCGCTCTGGGGCGTCCCTACAAGACAACTTAACACAATGACCTCCATGCAAAGGATGCTGGCTTTTTTGTATTTATGTAGGTAGACTGGGAAGTGGAAGTTGTCTTTCTTTCTATGTTTGGGAATTGTGGCTTTTATACGCTACGTAAATGAACTCTAAAAGGTTTTGGAGTAACAGTCTCCCTGTTATTTAGCTTGTTGTCTAACACATTGTTCAGTATGCAGCAGGACACATGCTTTTAGAGAATACAACACGTTGTGTCCCATTTCCCTAAGAGGATGGATAATTCTGTCCTTTATAACATCAGTGGCTATTTGCTCCATTTGTGTATGTTTTACGTATTTCTCGGTCAGAAAGCACAGGGCCATTCAGTAAGTGACTGTATGAGAAAGCAGCAGAGAGGGTGTGTTTTCTCTGTGTGATTGTGTTTCCTGTGTGATTTGTCCGATAACTATTTTTGTGACCAGGTTGTTGGCGACAGCTGGAATGGAATATGCTGCATGGATTGTGATGCATTTGCTAGGAACAATGCAGGAATGGGTTTGTCGTGTGTGTGTGTGTGTGTGTGTGTGTGTGTGTGTGTGTGTGTGTGTGTGTGTGTGTGTGTGTGTGTGTGTGTGTGTGTGTGTGTGTGTGTGTGTGTGTGTGTGTGTGTGTGTGTGTGTGTGTGTGTGTGTGTGTGCGCGTGTGTGAGTGTATGTCTGCATGTGCGCATGCGTTCATGTGTGTGCATTTGTATTAAGTGTGTGCGGGTCTCCAAATACGTTTCTCCGTATGTGTGTGTGTGTGTGTATGTCAGGCAAAGGGTTAGGTTGTGCATCGCACACATCGTCGGTCCGTGCTGAAAAAGGATGTTTAGCATCATCCCTCCCTTGTGGCCCATTCACACGGAGCAGAGAACAAGGCATTTAAATTGCTAATCCTACCCTTTTAGTACCCGTTACCATATGTGTCCTGTATTCCCATACAGCCTGGCCATTTAGCATATATCTCATTGACTTTAACAGAGAGGAGTTGTCTGCCTGCATTAGTACCTGGGTGTATTTGGTTCTGAGTCCCTCTGGCAGCCGCTCCCCAAGTCTGCACTGTAATGGACAGAGTTAGTGTTAGTTAGCGCGGCCGTCCAGATGTTCTCCATCTCTAACTCTAATGGGATATTTACTGCATTGGCAACTGCGGTTAATTCAGAGTATAACATTTAGCCCATAGAAGAGGAGAGTAGACCAGAGCAAAGTATATACATCTGGTAGCTGATGATATTAGATGAGAACAGATGAAAGTAGGACCATTGTGAAGTTGTATCTAAAGGGGATTGTTGTTGGCCTACGTAAGGTAGGTGGAAGGGGGGAGGGACACAGGAGCTGTGTAGCTGTGTGTCCACATTAGAGAGTGAAGCCCCATAGTGACTGTAGTCCTATTGTACCTATGGGGATAGATCTCCCCGCTCAGCCTTTAATGTGTGTGTATGGAAGTCCTCCTTGGAGAGGTCATTAAGTGGAGTCATGCACAGTAGCGTATCAAACATCTGTCACAGGTTTGTTTATGCGACTCGCGCCACTCGGCCGCTTGTGATTAAACTGTTACTTCCTCTGCTCCATACGTCCATAATC
The DNA here is from genome assembly GCF_029448725.1 of Salvelinus fontinalis. NCBI lineage: Eukaryota > Metazoa > Chordata > Actinopteri > Salmoniformes > Salmonidae > Salvelinus > Salvelinus fontinalis. The sequence continues at coordinate 20,789,464 of NC_074670.1, read as the reverse complement.
TCAGGAGGCTTTGTCTCTGCCCTCCTTCCTTCCCTCGTCTATCTCTCTCTCTGTCTCTCTCTCCCCTGCCTATCTCTCTTTGCCCCCCTTCTCTCTCTCTCTCTCTCTCTCTCTCTCTCTCTCTCTCTCTCTCTCTCTCTCTCTCTCTCTCTCTCTCTCTTTCTTCCTCATTCTCTTTCTCTTTCTCTTTGCTATCAATTTTCATTTTATTTCATTAGGCCTTCTTAATCTCTTACAGTATTAGGGAAGTGTATATTTTGCATGTCATCAGGCTGGCGTTTCGTGCCGTGCAGTGCGGGGAAGTTGTCGCGATGGTGGGTCGTTTAGCTCCGGATCATAAACGACAGAGAACATCTCTGTAAGAGCTGAATGGAATGCTGGGAAATGGGACATCTCCGAGGGCGTGACCCGCCTTCTGTTTGGGCAGTGACCTTCCTGTCCTAGTCCTGTATATCAAAAAGAGAGAGCGAGCGAGAGAGAGAGAGAAAGAGGGAGGAGAGAGAGGAGAGGGATATGGGGTATGAGGACAAATGGAGAAAATATGACAGACCTGGCTGGGGCGGAATGAAGATGTCAGTCTAGAAGAGTCTGTGAACTACAGTTTACCAGAAAGTATATGAGAGCACAATCAAGCACAGGGTGGAATATGTTTGCGGAAATGTTTTGATAATAACAGTATTCTCCAGGCATTTAGAGGTAATTGCAGGCCCTGAAAGAAATCATTTAAAATATTTACACACATCCATTTACTCTCTTTTATATTTCCCCCTGATCGACATGACATGCAAAACAAATCTGGAGCTGTATTACAAAGAAGGAAAACAAATTCTTAGAACAGGGCTAAAAATACAACATGTACTTGAGCGTGCCAGGAACATTTTCCATGCTGTTTTGTGGAGACACAATACATTAGAGATTGGTGTGCTATTACTCGCTTTGATCTGACAGATTACAGCTATGTGTCTTATTCTGGATTCACGACGGTCTGTCAGTTCCCTCTCCTATGTTTCTTCTGTTGGAGAATTGAGGCTCTACATTTATGGCTACCCCATGCTGAGAGGGCCTGTTTTCAGCGCTTCACATTTACATATTCTGTTTATCGCTGAGAAACACAACGGCGCTCAACTTTCTCCTCCATCTCTCACCCAGTAAGACTTTAACAGAAAGAGAATACTTCATTTCCATTTTCTAACCGCTTCTTCACCCGTCACCTCATTGGAAGAAACAAGAGAATACACGGTATACATTAACCACAACACAAAGATTCTGTGGACTCTATAGCAATCTCAGGCTACTGCCAACACATTTCCATGTTGGTTAACTTGAACTATTTTATTACATTTTTTCAAGAAAAGTTGCAATACCTTTGCACACATTGGAGTAAGCCACAATTCAAATCAAGCTGGGAATTCATCAAATGACATACATGTTGTAGTTTGGGTAGCTTACACTTGTCATCCTCCTTCACATTGTGAGAGGGTATGCAGAAATCATTATCTAAAGACAGTTGGACCACATCCACGTGATTTCACTGTCCATTTAGTTGTTATGGAGGATTATGAAGCAGACAATGACATTCTAGATTCTACTGAAATGCCATGTTCCACTGCCCTGCAGAATATTTATGTTTGGCCTCTGCAGCAGTGCTGTTCAATTGATAGAATTGAATGATTCAACCAGCCATAAACTAAGCCAGCACAATGTGATATCATGCTGGAGCTTTGCTGGATCAGAAAATCCTCATATTAATTTCTTCCGATTCTGGGTTCTCTGGGGTTTCTCATTTTGTTTTGCTACCGTAGACCTGGCTCTGGCTGGTATTTCAGGCCTGCATTTTCCTTAGTTTCCTCAGTCCTAGGGCTGCAGGTAGAGAGTGAGTGATCTGACACACACAGGGCTAGCTACAGTAGTGAGTGATATGACACACACAGGGCTAGCTACAGTAGTGAGTGATATGACACACACAGGGCTAGCTACAGTAGTGAGTGATATGACACACAGGGCTAGCTACAGTAGTGAGTGATATGACACACAGGGCTAGCTACAGTAGTGAGTGATCTGACACACAGGGCTAGCTACAGTAGTGAGTGATCTGACACACACAGGGCTAGCTGCAGTAGTGAGTGATATGACACACACAGGGCTAGCTACAGTAGTGAGTGATCTGACACACACAGGGCTAGCTACAGTAGTGGGTGATATGACACACACAGGGCTAGCTACAGTAGTGAGTGATATGACACACACAGGGCTAGCTACAGTAGTGAGTGATATGACACACACAGGGCTAGCTACAGTAGTGAGTGATATGACACACACAGGGCTAGCTACAGTAGTGAGTGATGTGACACACAGGGCTAGCTACAGTAGTGAGTGATATGACACACAGGGCTAGCTACAGTAGTGAGTGATCTGACACACAGGGCTAGCTACAGTAGTGAGTGATCTGACACACACAGGGCTAGCTACAGTAGTGAGTGATGTGACACACACAGGGCTAGCTACAGTAGTGAGTGATATGACACACACAGGGCTAGCTACAGTAGTGGGTGATATGACACACACAGGGCTAGCTACAGTAGTGAGTGATATGACACACACAGGGCTAGCTACAGTAGTGAGTTATATGACACACACAGGGCTAGCTACAGTAGTGAGTGATATGACACACAGGGCTAGCTACAGTAGTGCGTGATCTGACACACAGGGCTAGCTACAGTAGTGAGTGATCTGACACACACAGGGCTAGCTACAGTAGTGAGTGATATGACACACACAGGGCTAGCTACAGTAGTGAGTGATCTGACACACACAGGGCTAGCTACAGTAGTGAGTGATCTGACACACACAGGGCTAGCTACAGTAGTGAGTGATCTGACACACACCGGGCTAGCTACAGTAGTGAGTGATATGACACACACAGGGCTAGCTGCAGTAGTGAGTGATCTGACACACACAGGGCTAGTTACAGTAGTGAGTGATATGACACACACAGGGCTAGTTACAGTAGTGAGTGATATGACACACACAGGGCTAGCTACAGTAGTGAGTGATATGACACACACAGGGCTAGCTACAGTAGTGAGTGATCTGACAAACACAGGGCTAGCTACAGTAGCTGTTGTATGAATGTGACCCCTGAAGATACATATATTTAGATGGAAATGAATTATACGAGAGTTAGTGCTGCGTGTTTCACATTAGTTATCACCATGGGGATAGATGTTTTGAAACATGTACGCTGGGCTCTGCCTGTCTGTTGTAGATCTGATAAAAAAGAGAGCGAGACACACACACAAAGCCTTGAGCTGGCGATGAAGGACATAACACATCTAAAAGTATTCAAAGGTGGCATGGTGATCGCAGCACCACTGTTCTCCGCTCTTCAGGCATAGCAACAGCACAGTGAGGAAGTGTTACTATGGAGATTGTCAATCACTGAGTGCCTTTTTGTCTGCCCAGCTCCTGCTGCTATAGTATTGGTCCTCATACATACTAACAAGTAGCATTGTATTGTTCCCTGCATGGCTGCTTCTCAACAAACATCCTTGATACTTAATATTCATCAGGCAATCTCCATGTGTTGTTCTCCCCTCAAGCTGACTATGATTCTGAAGAGCTGTTTTCCCCTGTCCTCAACACCAAGCTGGCTATAAATCTGAAGAGCTGTTTTCCCCTTTCCTCAACACCAAGCTGGCTATAATTCTGAAGAGCTGTTTTCCCCTGTCCTCAACACCAAGCTGGCTATAATTCTGAAGAGCTGTTTTCCCCTGTCCTCAACACCAAGCTGGCTATGATTCTGAAGAGCTGTTTTCCCCTGTCCTCAACACCAAGCTGGCTATAATTCTGAAGAGCTGTTTTCCCCTGTCCTCAACACCAAGCTGGCTATAATTCTGAAGAGTTGTTTTCCCCTCTCCTCAACACCAAGCTGGCTATAATTCTGAAGAGCTGTTTTCCCCTCTTAACATCAAGCTGGCTATAATTCTGAAGAGCTGTTTTCCCCTCTCCTCAACACCAAGCTGGCTATAATTCTGAAGAGCTGTTTTCCCCTCTCCTCAACACCAAGCTGGCTATAATTCTGAAGAGCTGTTTTCCCCTCTCCTCAACACCAAGTTGGCTATAATTCTGAAGAGCTGTTTTCCCCTCTCCTCAACACCAAGCTGGCTATAATTCTGAAGAGCTGTTTTCCCCTCTCCTCAACACCAAGCTGGCTATAATTCTGAAGAGTTGTTTTCCCCTCTCCTCAACACCAAGCTGGCTATAATTCTGAAGAGTTGTTTTCCCCTCTTAACACCAAGCTGGCTATAATTCTGAAGAGCTGTTTTCCACTCTCAACACCAAGCTGGCTATAATTCTGAAGAGCTGTTTTCCCCTCTCCTCAACACCAAGCTGGCTATAATTCTGAAGAGCTGTTTTCCCCTCTTAACACCAAGCTGGCTATAATTCTGAAGAGCTGTTTCCCCACTCCTCAACACAAGCTGGCTATAATTCTGAAGAGCTGTTTTCCCCTCTCCTCAACACAAGCTGGCTATAATTCTGAAGAGCTGTTTCCCCTCTCCTCAACACAAGCTGGCTATAATTCTGAAGAGCTGTTTTCCCCTCTCCTCAACACCAAGCTGACTATAATTCTGAAGAGCTGTTTTCCCCTCTCCTCAACACCAAGCTGGCTATAATTCTGAAGAGTTGTTTTCCCCTCTTAACACCAAGCTGGCTATAATTCTGAAGAGCTGTTTTCCCCTCTTAACACCAAGCTGGCTATAATTCTGAAGAGCTGTTTCCCCTCTCCTCAACACAAGCTGGCTATAATTCTGAAGAGCTGTTTTCCCCTCTCCTCAACACAAGCTGGCTATAATTCTGAAGAGCTGTTTCCCCTCTCCTCAACACAAGCTGGCTATAATTCTGAAGAGCTGTTTTCCCCTCTCCTCAACACAAGCTGGCTATAATTCTGAAGAGCTGTTTTCCCCTCTCCTCAACACAAGCTGGCTATAATTCTGAAGAGCTGTTTTCCCCTCTCCTCAACACCAAGCTGGCTATAAATCTGAAGAGTTGTTTTCCCCTCTTAACAATGAAGCTGGCTATAATTCTGAAGAGTTGTTTTCCCCTCTCCTCAACACAAAGCTGACTATAATTCTGAAGAGTTGTTTTCCCCTGTCCTCAACACCAAGCTGGCTATAATTCTGAAGAGCTGTTTTCCCCTCTCCTCAACACCAAGCTGGCTATAATTCTGAAGAGCTGTTTTCCCCTCTCCTCAACACCAAGCTGGCTATAGTTCTGAAGAGCTGTTTTCCCCTGTCTTCAACACCAAGCTGGCTATAATTCTGAAGAGCTGTTTTCCCCTCTCCTCAACACCAAGCTGGCTATAATTCTGAAGAGCTGTTTTCCCCTTTCCTCAACACCAAGCTGGCTATAATTCTGAAGAGCTGTTTTCCCCTCTCCTCAACACCAAGCTGGCTATAATTCTGAAGAGCTGTTTTCCTCTCTTCTCAACACCAAGCTGGCTATAATTCTGAAGAGCTGTTTTCCCCTCTCCTCAACACCAAGCTGGCTATAATTCTGAAGGGCTGTTTTCCCCTCTTCTCAACACCAAGCTGACTATAATTCTGAAGAGCAGTTTTCCCCTCTCAACACCAAGCTGGCTATTATTCTGAAGAGCTGTTTTCCCCTCTCCTCAACACCAAGCTGGCTATAATTCTGAAGAGCTGTTTTCCCCTCTCCTCAACACCAAGCTGGCTATAATTCTGAAGAGCTGTTTTCCCCTCTCCTCAACACCAAGCTGACTATAATTCTGAAGAGCTGTTTTCACTTTTCCTCAACACCAAGCTGACTATAATTCTGAAGAGCTGTTTTCCCCTCTACTCAACACCAAGTTGGCTATAATTCTGAAGAGCTGTTTTCCCCTTTCCTCAACACCAAGCTGGCTATAATTCTGAAGAGCTGTTTTCCCCTTTCCTCAACACCAAGCTGGCTATAATTCTGAAGAGCTGTTTTCCCCTTTCCTCAACATCAAGCTGGCTATAATTCTGAAGAGCTGTTTTCCCCTCTTCTCAACACCAAGCTGGCTATAATTCTGAAGAGCTGTTTTCCCCTCTACTCAACACCAAGCTGGCTATAATTCTGAAGAGCTGTTTTCCCCTTTCCTCAACATCAAGCTGGCTATAATTCTGAAGAGCTGTTTTCCCCTCTTCTCAACACCAAGCTGACTATAGTTCTGAAGAGCTGTTTTCCCCTCTCCTCAACACCAAGCTGGCTATAATTCTGAAGAGCTGTTTTCCCCTTTCCTCAACACCAAGCTGACTATCATTCTGAAGAGCTGTTTTCCCCTCTCCTCAACACCGAGCTGGCTATAATTCTGAAGAGCTGTTTTCCCCTCTCAACACCAAGCTGGCTATAATTCTGAAGAGTTGTTTTCCCCTGTCCTCAACACCAAGCTGGCTATAATTCTGAAGAGCTGTTTTCCCCTTTCCTCAACACCAAGCTGGCTATAATTCTGAAGAGCTGTTTTCCCCTCTCCTCAACACCAAGCTGGCAATAATTCTGAAGAGCTGTTTTCCCCTCTTCTCAACACCAAGCTGACTATAATTCTGAAGAGCTGTTTTCCTCTCTCCTCAACACCAAGCTGACTATAATTCTGAAGAGCTGTTTTCCCCTCTCCTCAACACCAAGCTGGCTATAATTCTGAAGAGCTGTTTTCCCCTCTCAACACCAAGCTGGCTATAATTCTGAAGAGTTGTTTTCCCCTGTCCTCAACACCAAGCTGGCTATAATTCTGAAGAGCTGTTTTCCCCTTTCCTCAACACCAAGCTGGCTATAATTCTGAAGAGCTGTTTTCCCCTCTCCTCAACACCAAGCTGGCAATAATTCTGAAGAGCTGTTTTCCCCTCTTCTCAACACCAAGCTGACTATAATTCTGAAGAGCTGTTTTCCCCTCTCCTCAACACCAAGCTGACTATAATTCTGAAGAGCTGTTCTCCCCTCTCCTCAACACCAAGCTGGCTATAATTCTGAAGAGCTGTTTTCCCCTCTCCTCAACACCGAGCTGGCTATAATTCTGAAGAGCTGTTTTCCCCTCTCCTCAACACCAAGCTGGCTATAATTCTGAAGAGTTGTTTTCCCCTCTTAACACCAAGCTGGCTATAATTCTGAAGAGCTGTTTTCCCCTCTCAACACCAAGCTGGCTATAATTCTGAAGAGCTGTTTCCCCTCTCCTCAACACAAGCTGGCTATAATTCTGAAGAGCTGTTTTCCCCTCTCCTCAACACCAAGCTGACTATAATTCTGAAGAGCTGTTTTCCTCTCTTCTCAACACCAATCTGGTTATAATTCTGAAGAGCTCTTTTCCCCTTTCCTCAACACCAAGCTGGCTATAATTCTGAAGAGTTGTTTTCCCCTCTCCTCAACACCAAGCTGGCTATAATTCTGAAGAGCTGTTTTCCCCTCTCCTCAACACCAAGCTGGCTATAATTCTGAAGAGTTGTTTTCCCCTTTCCTCAACACCAAGCTGGCTATAATTCTGAAAAGTTGTTTTCCCCTCTCCTCAACACCAAGCTGGCTATAATTCTGAAGAGCTGTTTTCCCCTCTTCTCAACACCAATCTGGCTATAATTCTGAAGAGCTGTTTTCCCCTCTCCTCAACACAAGCTGGCTATAATTCTGAAGAGCTGTTTTCCCCTCTCCTCAACACCAAGCTGGCTATAAATCTGAAGAGTTGTTTTCCCCTCTTAACAATCAAGCTGGCTATAATTCTGAAGAGTTGTTTTCCCCTCTCCTCAACACAAAGCTGACTATAATTCTGAAGAGTTGTTTTCCCCTGTCCTCAACACCAAGCTGGCTATAATTCTGAAGAGCTGTTTTCCCCTCTCCTCAACACCAAGCTGGCTATAATTCTGAAGAGCTGTTTTCCCCTCTCCTCAACACCAAGCTGGCTATAGTTCTGAAGAGCTGTTTTCCCCTGTCTTCAACACCAAGCTGGCTATAATTCTGAAGAGCTGTTTTCCCCTCTCCTCAACACCAAGCTGGCTATAATTCTGAAGAGTTGTTTTCCCCTCTTAACACCAAGCTGGCTATAATTCTGAAGAGCTGTTTTCCCCTCTCCTCAACACCAAGCTGGCTATAATTCTGAAGAGCTGTTTTCCCCTCTCCTCAACACCAAGCTGGCTATAATTCTGAAGAGCTGTTTTCACTTTTCCTCAACACCAAGCTGACTATAATTCTGAAGAGCTGTTTTCCCCTCTACTCAACACCAAGCTGGCTATAATTCTGAAGAGCTGTTTTCCCCTCTCAACACCAAGCTGGCTATAATTCTGAAGAGCAGTTTTCCCATCTCAACACCAAGCTGGCTATAATTCTGAAGAGTTGTTCTCCCCTCTTCTCAACACCAAGCTGGCTATAATTCTGAAAAGCAGTTTTTCCCCTCTCAACACCAAGCTGGCTATAATTCTGAAGAGCAGTTTTCCCCTCTCAACACCAAGCTGGCTATAATTCTGAAGAGTTGTTTTCCCCTCTCCTCAACACCAAGCTGGCTATAATTCTGAAGATCTGTTTTCCCCTTTCCTCAACACCAAGCTGGCTATAATTCTGAACAGTTGTTTTCCCCTTTCCTCAACACCAAGCTGGCTATAATTCTGAAGATTTGTTTTCCCCTCTTAACATCAAGCTGGCTATATTTCTGAAGAGCTGTTTTCCCCTCTCCTCAACACCAAGCTGGCTCTAATTCTGAAGAGCTGTTTTCCCCTCTCAACACCAAGCTGACTATAATCTGAAGAGCTGTTTTCCCCTCTCCTCAACACCAAGCTGGCTATAATTCTGATGAGCTGTTGTCCCCTCTCAACACCAAGCTGGCTATAATTCTGAAGAGTTGTTTTCCCCTGTCCTCAACACCAAGCTGGCTATAATTCTGAAGAGTTGTTTTCCCCTCTCCTCAACACCAAGCTGGCTATAATTCTGAAGAGCTGTTTTCCCCTCTCCTCAACACCAAGCTGGCTATAATTCTGAAGAGTTGTTTTCCCCTTTCCTCAACACCAAGCTGGCTATAATTCTGAAAAGTTGTTTTCCCCTCTCCTCAACACCAAGCTGGCTATAATTCTGAAGAGCTGTTTTCCCCTCTTCTCAACACCAATCTGGCTATAATTCTGAAGAGCTGTTTTCCCCTCTCCTCAACACAAGCTGGCTATAATTCTGAAGAGCTGTTTTCCCCTCTCCTCAACACCAAGCTGGCTATAAATCTGAAGAGTTGTTTTCCCCTCTTAACAATCAAGCTGGCTATAATTCTGAAGAGTTGTTTTCCCCTCTCCTCAACACAAAGCTGACTATAATTCTGAAGAGTTGTTTTCCCCTGTCCTCAACACCAAGCTGGCTATAATTCTGAAGAGCTGTTTTCCCCTCTCCTCAACACCAAGCTGGCTATAATTCTGAAGAGCTGTTTTCCCCTCTCCTCAACACCAAGCTGGCTATAGTTCTGAAGAGCTGTTTTCCCCTGTCTTCAACACCAAGCTGGCTATAATTCTGAAGAGCTGTTTTCCCCTCTCCTCAACACCAAGCTGGCTATAATTCTGAAGAGTTGTTTTCCCCTCTTAACACCAAGCTGGCTATAATTCTGAAGAGCTGTTTTCCCCTCTCCTCAACACCAAGCTGGCTATAATTCTGAAGAGCTGTTTTCCCCTCTCCTCAACACCAAGCTGGCTATAATTCTGAAGAGCTGTTTTCACTTTTCCTCAACACCAAGCTGACTATAATTCTGAAGAGCTGTTTTCCCCTCTACTCAACACCAAGCTGGCTATAATTCTGAAGAGCTGTTTTCCCCTCTCAACACCAAGCTGGCTATAATTCTGAAGAGCAGTTTTCCCATCTCAACACCAAGCTGGCTATAATTCTGAAGAGTTGTTCTCCCCTCTTCTCAACACCAAGCTGGCTATAATTCTGAAAAGCAGTTTTTCCCCTCTCAACACCAAGCTGGCTATAATTCTGAAGAGCAGTTTTCCCCTCTCAACACCAAGCTGGCTATAATTCTGAAGAGTTGTTTTCCCCTCTCCTCAACACCAAGCTGGCTATAATTCTGAAGATCTGTTTTCCCCTTTCCTCAACACCAAGCTGGCTATAATTCTGAACAGTTGTTTTCCCCTTTCCTCAACACCAAGCTGGCTATAATTCTGAAGATTTGTTTTCCCCTCTTAACATCAAGCTGGCTATATTTCTGAAGAGCTGTTTTCCCCTCTCCTCAACACCAAGCTGGCTCTAATTCTGAAGAGCTGTTTTCCCCTCTCAACACCAAGCTGACTATAATCTGAAGAGCTGTTTTCCCCTCTCCTCAACACCAAGCTGGCTATAATTCTGATGAGCTGTTGTCCCCTCTCAACACCAAGCTGGCTATAATTCTGAAGAGTTGTTTTCCCCTGTCCTCAACACCAAGCTGGCTATAATTCTAAAGAGCTGTTTTCCCCTGTCCTCAACACCAAGCTGGCTATAATTCTGAAGAGCTGTTTTCCCCTCTCCTCAACACCAAGCTGGCTATAATTCTGAAGAGCTGTTTTCCCCTCTACTCAACACCAAGCTGGCTATAATTCTGAAGAGCTGTTTTCCCCTCTCCTCAACACCAAGCTGACTATAATTCTGAAGAGCTGTTTTCCCCTCTCCTCAACACCAAGCTGACTATAATTCTGAAGAGCTGTTTTCCCCTCTCCTCAACACCAAGCTGACTATAATTCAGAAGAGCTGTTTTCCCCTCTCCTCAACACCAAGCTGGCTATAATTCTGAAGAGCTGTTTTCCTCTCTCCTCAACACAAAGCTGGCTATAGTTCTGAAGTATATGAGATAATAATAATGAAGTGTGATTGAGTTTTAAATATTTCAAGCAGCATTAACATCCTGATTATATGGGCCCCTAGCCACAGGGAGAGCTCTCCAGTCGGTTATATGAAAGGGGGTCGGGGAGATTTCAAGTGTTTTCACTTGGTTTCACCCTTCAGGTCTAATCAGAAGCCTCTGCGTGTGACGGGGTTTGATCTGGCCAGCAGGGAACATGAACACGCCAGCCCTGTTTACCTGACTGGTGCGGGGAGGCCTGGAGGCTGCCGGGAGTTTGAGGAATTATTCCCGGCACTGAGGAGATGCCGTGAACACGCATGCACACACACGTGCACGAGCGCACGCACACACACACACACACACAGGGGCAGACGGGAGCACTTCAAAGCAACACGATGGCAGCCAATTTATTTATTAAGCAAAACAAAACAATGCACACTAGAGACATTACCACTAATTAAGCATGGCAACCAGTTTTAATTATAGAAAAAAAAGGAGCAGATAAAAGGAGGTAAATTGCTGGTCCCTGGAATGTACTTCGGGTTTATTAGTGTATTGTTTGTGAAACCACTGTGGGAGCTGCATGGGAGAATCTATGGTGCATTCAGCACCAGCCAGAACACTGGTTGGGATGTTGGTACTACACACACACACACACACACACACACACACACACACACACACACACACACACACACGCACACGCACACGCACACGCACGCACGCACGCTCTTTCCTCCTAATTACTATCCATCTCAACCTCACCTGCCTTTTTTGGTCCCTCAGGCTCTCCGTACAGAGACAAGATTACCATAGCGATCCTGCAGCTGCAGGAAGAAGGAAAGCTGCACATGATGAAGGAGAAGTGGTGGAGGGGGAACGGTTGTCCGGAGGATGAGAAGAATAAGGAGGCCAGCGCTCTGGGGGTCCAGAACATCGGGGGCATCTTTATCGTCCTGGCGGCTGGACTCGTCTTGTCGGTGTTTGTGGCAGTCGGAGAGTTCATCTATAAATCCAAACAAAACGCACAACTGGAAAAGGTAAAGCAACATCCTTTCACGTATAGCCAGGTTGCAATGACAATGTGTCTGTGTGTGAATCTTATTATACAGAGATTTTCGACAAGGAGACCATTTTTCTACTTTTCTATTAGCTTTGTATTTTGGCCTAGCTTACATTTATTTTGTGGTTTACAAAGTATTAAATTTGTATCACATGTTTTTATTTCTGACACAAAAGGCACAACATGATGAAAAGTAGAGACATTTAGTCTCGTTGTATTTGCACTAAACCATCCCTCACCTCATACTCAATAAAGTGCACTTGATGTTTGGATACGGGTGGAGGGGACATTTACACGTGTTCAGTATTAACACTTATTTGAATGTACATGATGTACAAAAAGGACAGACAGACGGTAGCCATTTTAGTTACACTGAGATCACAAGGACAATTTTACATGATAGTCAGGTCAGCTCCTGAAACACTGATGTTTATGTAGATACAGTAATGCACCATATTCTTTAAGACACAGTAAGTATGGGTTCATTTTCTTGCCTTTATCCACTTAGCCCCAACGGCACCAAGGTGATAGGAAGCGTGAGGAGTTCTGCTGTCACCACGGACCCTCCAAGCAGCTACCTGTAGACTTTAACCACCAGCTCAAATGACCTCCAGAAAGACTCCAGAGACTCCAGTCATCTACATTTACCTTAAAATGCACAAATTGTACTTTTTTAACTTCAGATAGTTCCCGATTTGGGAAGTTTCCTGTCGGAAGAACTGGCAGCGATGTTATGGTCACAACGTTTGAATGAAAAGTTGCCATTGGTGCATGGTTGGGTGTATGTTTTCGAAAGGCGGCCCGAAAACTATAGGTGCACGGTTTCACACGATGGGATTGGAAGGTTGGCCCAAATGCATGATCCATAAGGCTGAAGTAAATGTCACCAGTCATACGCCTTGCCACTCTCGTCTTCATGTCACCCTCAACACACAGCCACAGCCTCTCCCAAAAAACGAATCCTTATTATCAGATACAAACTTTTGTACAGACTAGCCGAACTGAATCAAGCTATAATTGCAAACTCTGAAGGCTTGGTTTTGGAAACATATGTAAGCTTTCAGATATTATAACATACTAACTACTCTACTGAATAATCTCATATTGAAAGTGTAATGCTACAACAACACATCACTCATTGTCAACAGCATGTAAACCTGTTGATGATCCCCTTAATCCCATGTCCTTCCTGTCCTGTCTTGTCCTGTCCTGTCCTTCCTCTCTGGTTCTTCCTGTCCTTCCTGGGATTCCTGTCCTGTCCTTCCTGTCCTGTCCTTCCTGGGATTCCTGTCCTGTCCTTCCTGTCCTGTCCTTCCTGGGATTCCTGTCCTGTCCTTCCTGCCCTGTCCTTCCTGGGATTCCTGTCCTGTCCTTCCTGCCCTGTCCTTCATGTCCTGTCCTGTCCCATCCTGTCTTTCTTTTCCTGTCTAACACAGTGCTCTCTCACCCAACAACAGTCTCATAAATCTCAAACGCCAACCCCTACTTAGCTCTCCACAGGAGCCTGGTCTGCACCAAGAGCTTTCTTCTACACCCTCCATCGATCGCACAACGCAGTGATGCTGCTGCTGCTGCTGGGCCATAAGCCCCCATATCAATGATTCAGAGCATCTAGTCATGACGTGATGTTCACAGAGTCCTCTGTCAACGACAACACACACAGCACAGCACTACACCCACAGACCAGCCAGGGTAGACGGGAGGGGAGGTCCCCCATCAATAGGATGTCATTTAAAGAATGCTAAAGAACGATATGGCTAATAAAAACACATTAGGAAGTGAGTAGAGTAGGGAGTAATAGTCAGCTGAGTCAGAGAAAGAGAAGGAGAGTGATTCAATAGAAACCTCATCGTTTGATGTTGATCATGATCTCTTCCTGGTGTTCTTCAGCATGTCTTTGTGTCAGACACAGCATTTGAAGAAGATAAGTTTCACACTCTTATCAGCTCAGAACTAGGTGGAGGAGCGTGTCATACAGATAGCAGATATATCCAGACAGAGAATAGACCTCACTCACATATCTGTTTCAAGAATAATTGAGTAGTTGTCAGTTGTCAGTCCATTTAACATTTTATTGTCACACAACCTGTGCCTATATGCTACAATTATGTAAGTTGTGTACCTCAATATTTTAACATCCAATTGATAACCGACAAAGGTGTATATTGCTTTTCATAAATTCTCATAATCAATCTTTTTTTTTATGTCAGATGATCTGAGAAGCAATACATGGTTTATTCATCCAAAGCAAATATACATTCTCCAAGAGGTTTGAGTGTCACACAATCACAAAGTGTATTTTAGTATGTGTGGCCCATTGCTAATGTTTTAACTGTAAAACCTTGACACGATATGCAGTGTACCAAGTATTCCCATATCAATTCAATAATTAGTCACATTTGAAAATGCCTGATATTTTATTTAATTGCACAAGATCCTTTACTTGAATGTGTCGACAGTACAGGGTTGTATTTTCACCACGATGCTGAAAGTGTCAACTTGAACATGTTCTACTAAGCATCTCTTTGCTGGGTTTGTCATGCTTGATAGCACACACCCTGCAATTTGCATTTTTAAAAGTACCAGTCAGAAGTTTGGACACACCTACTCATTCAAGGGTTTTTCTTTATTTTTACTATTTTCTATATTGTAGAATAATAGTGAAGACATCAAAACTATGAAATCATGTAGTAACCCCAAAATATATTTTCTATTTTAGATTCTTCAAAGTAGCCACCCTTTGCCTTGATGACAGCTTTGCACACATTTGTTTAACACTTGTTTTGGTTACTACATGATTCCATATGTGTTATTTAACAGTTTTGATGTCTTCACTATTGTTCTACAATTTAGAAAATAGTAAAAATAAAGAAAACCGTGGGAATGAGTAGGTGTGTCCAACTGCTACTGTATTCTTTGTAAGAAAGGATAAAGATAAAAATAAAAATAGCAAGACATTTATTTAATGTTATGAACCATACACCTTATAATGTCAACATATGTTAATATTATTTGCCAAATCCAAAAATATATGTTGTAATGACATTAATTGTATGTTTATTTGAAATTATTTTAATTTACTTAACTCAAATTGTGATTCAAAATAATTAGGTTTTTAGTCTAATATTTTCCACTTGTTATTAACTTTAATAAAAGATTGCGAAATATTTGAAGTTTTAGTAGGCTTTTCATTCTGGTTCGCCCAATGAGGACTTTCTCTCATGAGTCCACACATTCCCATCGTCACAACATAGCTGGCTTTCAGAAAAATACCATGATCACCATGGTTGTCCACTTCCCTCTCTTCCCCCTCTTCCTTCTCCACCTCTTCCTCTCTCTCATCCCCCTCTTCCTTTTCTTCCTTCTCATTATCCTCCACCTCTCCCTCCTCCTCCTTCAGCTCCTCCTCATCTTCCTCCCATTTCTCCTCCTCCCCCTCCTCCTCCTCCTGCTCTTCCCTCTCCTCCTGCCTGCTGCTGAGGGTGCTGCAGAGTAACTTGGCTCTCCAGGGACAGGGATCACCAGCTGTGTGTGAGGAACCATCCAGCTCCCCGATTGCACGCACATACACATACACCACACACATACACACACACACACACACACACACACACACACACACACACACACACACACACACACACACACACACACACACACACACACACACACACACACACACACACACACACACACACACACACACACACACACACACACACAGGAATGTACGCATGCACTTTTATGTGCACACACACACTCACACACACACACCTGCTCGGACAGATGTGCACACACAGACACCCATTGACTTTACACAAAAAATAGTGACTATTCATCTCTTGCTTGCCCTCCATTACTCTATCATGCTATCATGGAGTGAGAGCTGGAGTGGGAGCTACTATGGTGTCTTTCCAT
Source organism: Salvelinus fontinalis (assembly GCF_029448725.1). Classification (NCBI taxonomy): domain Eukaryota; kingdom Metazoa; phylum Chordata; class Actinopteri; order Salmoniformes; family Salmonidae; genus Salvelinus; species Salvelinus fontinalis. The sequence continues at coordinate 20,773,682 of NC_074670.1, read as the reverse complement.
CTCAGCATTTTATACCAAACCTGAAGAGCAGGTCTGGGGGTCTATAGATCCTTGTACGTGGTGGTACATACTGACTGGGCTGTACTGTACATGGGCAGCCTGCAAAATACCTACCAGTGCCTTCTTCCATTAATGGTAGTAAAAAAGCTTTAAGGCAGTAAAAGTGTTGGATTTATTATTTCTCCATCTCACCTCTTTAAGTGGATGTTTTCTTCCTGTCTTCCTCTGAGCCCAAAGTGCTCTGAGACCTGAGCCTGTTCAGCTCAGGATTGGCTCTGGTGGTGGGGAAAAGGGGTCGTAAAAACTCTGTAATTCAATGGCCACCACTAAGCAGCCACCATCAATCCAACTATGAGCCCAGCAGCCATGAGGCCATGATGGAGATGTGTCCCCTGAGTCAGGGAGGGTTTTCTTAGCCTGCCTGGGAAGCCAGTTGGGTGGAGTTTTACTTTTGGAACTTTTCTATTGGCACTAGATGGCCACTAAGCCCAAGGCTTCATGAGGGGAATGGTGTCTTAGGTAGAACATGCTATTCAATCTCTCTTTCCCAG